>NC_073744.1:140972114-141273543 GCF_029784135.1 Toxorhynchites rutilus septentrionalis | reverse complement strand
TCAATACTAATATACTAAATAAATATACTACCACTACAGCAAATAAGTATCCCGATAAAAAGAACATTCCTGGTTGTTTTGTAAGTGTTTCAAGTTTTCACTGTATGAAGATGTAAAGAGCAAGGGTTGTTCTGTAGGTTCAAACAGGAAGATAAAATATTGAAGACGCCAATCTAATAATTACCAAAACTGCATGTTGAGGACTGTTTCGTAAGATGTCACACGAACGAGAATTGTAAAATTTAGTTTTCTATAAAAAAGCGCATCAAAACACTTTGTTCAATTGATACATATCTGCTTCTTCAAGTAAAAATATCGGACTTATTTTACAGTACAGTACGACACCTCTGTCCAAATTTAATACGACCGCAAGGGGTTCAACTAAACTCACTATACTATTTCTACATATCCTCCTTTCCAGTGATCTCTCTACTAGTGGCCCTAATTCTCTATCCGGTATGTTTCGCGGCCGAACTGAATTTAGGTGAGAACATTTCAAATCATTTCTTTGCGCTCACCGACGAATTGTACGTTCACACTTCATTCCAGGAAACCGTCCGGTGTGGGAATTCGGCTGGGCGTACGGAGTAGGCTGGGGCGCGGCCATCTTCCTGTTCGGTGCCGTCGTGCTGCTCCTGTGCGACAAAGAGTCCGAAGAAATCTACTACAAGGAAAGGAAAATAGTACACGACGCCTCGATGCGAGACTAGGCCCGGCCGCACGCCCTGCCCGATGTTGTACTCTAGGCTGTGAGTATACCATATGGACACCCCATTTGGTGACACCTTCCAGTAAAGAAACTCAACTGAACTTTCATTACTTTCGTTTGCAGTTTTAAATGAAATCGAGAAAAAATAATTGTCGTTCACAATCCTCTCAAAGAAAAGGTGTTATAGAGATGATGTACCAAAATGAAACCGTGAAACAAAAAGGAAAAACTAAACTACTTAGAGAACAAAAACACGCAAAAAGTGAAAAATACCTAAAATATATTAAATGTGTTCTAAAAACCGAATGAATGTTGATTGCTATATCGTTGGAGCGTTGTCGATTTTTGGCACTCGATCGATAAGCGATAAATTTTCGTTTTCGAACTAGTTATACCAGCCACCAAAAGGTTATGTTTCGTATTTTGTTTTTAATTCGCGCGCGCATTGTTGATAGCAAACAACCAAACGAACGGGAAACAGAACTGATCAGCCATGTGTAGAACAGATTTTAGCCACACCAATCAAAAAAGGAATAGAGAAGAAGAAAAAAAACTAAATTATATGCTTTGATTCGGTTCCTTATCAGTCGTTGCGTTCTTTAGGTTTAGACACTTTTCAGAGTTTTCAGAGACAATTTTTGGAGATCAAAATCAACCCCTGGATCACTAGCAAGAACCCACAACGCAGGAAGCAGAAGCAGTAGCGGAAACAGAGACCAGCAGCACGGAGATTGAACGCGATTTTTTGAGAAGCAATTAGAAGAGCCGGGAAACAGCAAGAAAGTCACGCAACCAAACAAAATCTAGCGATTAGAAGGGAAAGATCTGAATAGGTTTAGGAAGGAACAACAACAACACCAGCAGGATCTGAATCGGCGTGACATGGGCAAGGGTATGGCCCTGTAAAAGCAAGGCTAACCTAGTATATACACAAGTGAAACGTATTTATTGGATAAACACACACAAGAACAAGTTAGGGAAAATGACTCTATTTATACAACCAAATTTTCCACAGAAGGTAATTACAGCGATTATCCGCAGAATAAGCGAAGCGGACAGAATGGAACAAGAACACAACAAGTGAATCTCGAAAAGAGGAAAAAAAATCATTAACGGAGAAAACTATAACAAACTACTTCTACTACAATTATTACTATTGTAAGATATTTACTCTATGAATTTCGTTCCAAGGGACTTTGTTTTGTGTTACCATATTTTGGAAATTATATTCCGAACAAACGCAAGTCGGAGAAAATGTGGTCTTTCTTATACAAGCGAATAGTATCGGGAAAACAAAATTCTATTCTAATCGATGAGCACAACTTGTATAAACACGTCACTTTCCCCATTACGAGAACTAGAAGCTACAATACGCTAAACGACCAGACACAGAAAAAAAACTTAGCAACTGAGCAAACAACGCTCCATATCAGGCTGCAGAAAAAGAAAACACTCTCTAGTTGGACATTTGCTAATGCGCAAGTGGTGCGAATTCTCAACCGCAAACGCAAATGCACTTTGCCAAAAAAACATTTTTAACACGTCTGGGTGACAATCGCACAAGTGCGTGGATTTGAAGTGAAGAAAAAATCCAAAAAATTGCAGTAAGAAAATCATATCCACTTTTTTACAAAGTAGACCAAACTCTTCCGGAATCAATCGCCGAACGGTAGTGCGCAACAATATTTCCTGACTTGTAAACTTTTGTACTGGAATGAACATATAAGAAGAAGGAAAAAACACAAGAAACAAACCCTCTCCTGTGAACCAATAGTGAATCAAACAAACACATCAATAGTGACACACACACATACAGATGAAGAAAAAAAACGAAAGCAACTCAATGGGAAAAATGTGTGGAGAATTCATTTATTCAATCTCATTTCTAGTTCTTAACAATTTTCTAGGTATAACTGTATCCTTCTTATATTGCCATATATTCTAGCTAAAGAATCCTTTCCTAAAGTTTCCTTTCTTCTTCGTTTCAAACCTATTTGTTAGAAACAAACGAAAAATACACTCACACACGTACATATACTCACATGAACATGGCATTTTTTTAACGAAAAAAGAATAAAGAGTAGAAAAAACAGGATAAACCGATGAAGCAGATCAATTGGAACACACACAGAACTTGTCAATTGTGTACATAGTTATCGCTACACTGAATTATATGTAATTATTATGAATTAGCCTCTGAATAAAAAAAAAGTTTTTAGCTACATCCCTTACCCGAACCACAATCGTGTGCAACTTTGAGTTTTATTATGAATTTTATTATTTCTTGCGAATGCGCGTACGCGAAACAAATCAAAATTATTGTAAAATATTGGTCCATTGATTTTATTTATCTACACACGCGCAAACATATTCACATAACAAGACTTGACGAGGGATTTTCTTTCGTTCGATGCAGGGATGCCAAGTGATTTTTTCAAATGTCTTCACATAGTACGAAGAAATGTCTTCAAATGTCTTCACCATCTCATCGGAGGAAACTAAAATTCATAACTTACTTTTGAACAAAGCTTGGTGGCTTATTCAATGTTTATATTAGTTGGTATTGTTATATAGCGCATTTCATTAAACTTACCTTCAGGTTTTGAAATTTATTCCAAAAAATGTGTTCAAAGAATATATTGCGCAACTGTGAACTACATTTTATGAGTTTAGAAATGAGAATTGACTTGATAAACCGTTGATTGATCGATTATAACCCCAGTTCTTCCACAAAAACGAAATTGTGATAACCATTTTCTTTATTTCAGCTTTGAAGTTTCGGTTGTAACTCAAACAATATCTATATAACCAATTATTAAAACAGTACGTGACCAGAAAACCTTCGATTTGTGAAGTGGTCGTTTGAACGATTTAAGTTATTCTGTTGTTTAGTATAGGGCGAAAATAATATAAATACAATGTCACGATCATTCGAATTCTCGAGGACAAATGAACTGAAGTCTTCTAGAGACAATATATATTCAGACCACTTGAAGTTCTCCAGAATTTGAAGTGAAAAATGCTTTGTTGTTGAATTCATTCTCCACGCTAGTAGATTTTCTGCTTGGAATAGTTTAAAAAAACTAGAAGTGGGTTATATCTTTGATATAACCGCAAGGTGGACGTAGGACTAACGTTGACTTATCAATCAATAAGTAACAAGCATATAAATGTTAGACGATTCACCTTTCGAATAAAGTGATTATCATACCACTTCGTTTAACCGGTAAAGAATTATTAACGTTCGAAGGGGGAATCGAAATACCTCCTCGGAAATACCCAGCGCAAATAGTACCCACTCCCCAAGCCTCGACAATTGGAATCATCGTTGATCCGGAGCAGGATTATTAACGCTTGAGAAGGAACGGATTCCTCCTCGGAATTACACAGCGATAATAAGACCCCCTTCCCAACAATTCCAACTTCCCAATAACGACGATCGATTGCAGCATTCGTAAACAAATAATTTTAGAACGCTGCTTTTACAAATGTGATTTCTTCGATATGTGATATAATATCCACTCGGATATGATCGGATACATCGTATCATACCATATCAAATCCATAGTCAATCCGAGTACAATAGTATTCGCAGCTTGCATCTAATTTGCTACGCCAATTTCCCCAGGCTTCATGATTTTGAAGTCTGTGTTAAGGAAACATTCCAATTTGCAGAAACGCAAACGAATACAAGAGTATCCGCTGCTTGCATCTAATTTGCTATGCCAATTTCCCCTGGCTCCATGGTTTTGAAGTCTGTGTTAGGGAAACATTCCAATTTCCAGATACGCAAGCGAGTACAAAAGTAGCCACTGCTTACATCTATTTTTCAATGCCGATTTCCCCTGGCTACATGGTTTTGAAGTCTGTCTTAGGGAAACATCCATCCACTCCAGCGATCGTACCTATATCGTTGCGCAATTATAACTGAGCGGATTTCCGAGCGGCACTCGCTTATATACTGATTGGTGTGAATTCGATAGCCTGTTTTTAAAGCAATTTTAGGGTAATTGAAACAATTTTTTGGATCAAAAATCACAGGAGGGTTGTGTCCCAGACACGACCGCATAGTTGACGTAGGATTCCGTTAGGCTGTCTGTTGATTTTGGATATGTTTGAAGAATTACATCGTTAACCTCTTTTATAATGATTTGGTTGCCCTGAAAAGGGACGTTTCGTTTGGTTGTTGAGTTGTTTGTTCACTCCACCAGTGGTTACCGAGTGATGATGACAGAAAGATGGCAAACAGTCGTTGGATGGTGCGTGTCAGATGAAAGACACCGAAGTGGAATCAGATATGATGAAAATTGCTCCCTGTGATCCTAGACAGGATGCCTCCTGTGTTTTGTATGAATGAAATAAAGAAAAAAAACTCACCAGTGTAATATAAGATAATTACCAATACAGAACACAATTATCAATTTTTCTCATCAGTAAAAACATGTTACTTTAATATAGAGAAAACATATTTGAAATGGAAAAGGATATTTTGTTTTATAATTTTTACTTTCTGAGTGTTTATTCAACTCAATGCGAATTTTAACTGGACTATCAACCATACTATATGTAGAGCATATGGGAAATCACTTTTTCTAATATTTCTTCACTTCCAATGCTTCGTGCCGTATAAACTTTCCTTGGGTGAAAATGAACACAACAAAACAGACAGCATAAACCAAACGACCTATTCTCGAGCGGGAACACACCTTGGTTTTTATTTATGAAAATTGGACTGAATCGTTTCATATATAAATTTTTAACACAACTGCTACCATATACGATTTTAAACTTATGACGAAATATATGAAATTATATGAAATTTAACGAAGCAATCAACATTAATGTTTCAAATTTAAATTTTATTCGCTATAATTAATCGTACCACTTACCTTACTTGCAATATAAAAATGGCCCCCGACTTGCATATATTTGCAATGCGGATTTCCCCCAGGCAGCTTGGTTTTGATGACTCTGTTAAGGAATACATTCTGATGGGAGCGGTTCGGTTCTTGTTTTTGAAGGGACTTTAACCCAAAGGTGATTCGTCCCTGAATTGGTGGAAGCGAAAGCTCCCCCTACTTTTATGTTTTTGCGATGTCGATTTCCCCAGGTAGCTTGGTTTTGATGTCTCTGTTAGGAAACACTTTTCGGTGGAAGCAAAAGCTCCCCCTACTTTCTTGTATTTGCGATGCCGATTTCCCCCAGGCAGCTTGGTTTTGATGTCTCTGTTAGGGAATACATTTTGGTGGAAGCGGTTCGGTTCATGTTTTTGAAGGGACTTTAACCCAAAGGTGATTCGTCCCTGAATTGGTGGAAGTGAAAACTCTCCCTACTTTTATGTATTTGCGATGCCCATTTCCCCAGGTAGCTTGGTTTTGATGTCTCTGTTAGGGACCCGCCGCATGTGTCGTCAATTTCGACCAATCAGAAGTGGGTATTTCCGTTAGTATAGGGGTTAAGATTTTTCAAGTGTTCAATAGTTAGTTTCATGACATATATTATTTTCTTCAATATAAAAAATTGTTATGGAGTGCCGAAATCGATTGACGCAAAAATTCCATCAATCCATCATTAAAGGACTGAGCAATAAGCGTTTGAAATTGGACAACTTTCACGATGTGCTCGATTTTCGATTTTCAATTTGAACCCCAATATGTTCCCGAAAGACGTAATCCTACGTCAAAAGTAACAAGCATACAACGCGTAGATATTTTATCTTTCGAATGAAGTGTTTATCAAACTATTTCGTTCAGTTGTTTATGAGCTATTAACGCTATTAAATCTCGTTTTGCGTAAAGCTTTTGTATTCGAAAGTTTGAACTTACACCCCAGTATAGAAATGAAAGACGTAGTCCTACATCAAAAAGCAAATGAATGACCCCGAGATATAAGTATCCGTTGATTGCTAAGAACAAAAGTAAACTAGTGACACTGATAAAAAAGCAAGCGTGACACTGGAACAAAAGGCTTCTTTCGAGGATATTTTTTGGCCAATAGTTAGAATTGCATGGAAATAATATCTCTCAAAAACCCACGTACGCTATCATATGTCTTCACATTATTCATAATGTCTTCAAAATGTTTTCACAGTAAGTCAAGCGTCTTCGAAATGAAGACATGTCTTCACACCTGCGTCCCTGGTTCGATGTATCACCTTCAGCTCCATTCCTTTTTGGTATTGGTAGTGATCTATAGGGCGCTTGCAGCTTAAGCTTTGTTTAAATAATTATTTGAGCGATACAGTTATAAAAATTACTCGCTACTCTGTATTAATAACATGCGAATATATGTTTCTATACATAAAATATTTACTTTTAGCGTCAAAGCCATATACACGTAGAAAAATAAAAATGTTTCATATCAACAGGTATGGGCAAAATCGCATCGAAATTCGTTCAACAACACTCATCCATAGATAAAACTAACCCTTCTATTCTCCGTTTATGCCTCACTTTATTTGAGACAGAAAACATTCACCTATCCTCTTCGCAAAGTTCATTCTCCATTAGAACGGAAAAATACTGTCTCGATTCCGCTCATCTATTCTCAGAAATTTTTACATTCCCTCATTTGCCTCTCGGAATGACCTTAGATGGTGATAGAATCAAATTGGAAACTTTTGCATGCGCCAGCGAGTGTCTCTGTAAAACCATTCGTTTTTCACTCAAATAGCAATCATTGAGTCTCGATCGAGGCAGTAAAATATTGGTAGATAGTTGAAATCGAGTTGTTTCCTGTGCACTATTGCAATGACATTGTTTTGTTTCTAGTATGAAACGATCTATTTTCACAGAAACAGTGCAAACTGCACATTACGATTGTATAGCCGGATTAGGTGAAGTGTCTTCCCGTTTAGGCTTCATGCTTTTTGTCCTAGAATGCAGGTCTCGTGAAGAAGTAAACTATGATGAACATTCGTGTACAGATGTCCTTGATCGGTGGGTAGTTCCCCCAAAAAGGCTGTTGATTATGTTGAAATTAAGTACATATTCAGCCAGAAATATCAACCAACCCTCAGATATGATTTCCGGTCACCTGAATGCTCTGCGGAGAAGTTAAATACGTTTTTAAGAAAATTGATCGGAAACGGAGGAAATCCATCGACTTGCCAATTTGTAGTATTGTAGGCTACAAATAATGACGATTATTCAAATATCTCCCACCTTCTTTATTGACTAACCTTTGAACCTTTGTACCACCCTGGACAGAAAAGATGACGGGCCTGATCACGAACATCACTGCCACATACGCTTTCACGTCACTCACACTTCACTTAATCCTTTTGTGTCTATCATCATTGTCACGGACAGTTATGTGTCAAAATAAACTCCGTGAAGTGGAAGAGCTCATTTCCGTTTATACGAGACATGTCGGTCGCATAATTTCGGACGTTTGAACGTTATGTAGATAAAATTACTGTATTTGTGTATGAGACTGTACAGTGTATGAAATGATATTCCATTCAATTAAGCGTATGTTTTAGAATGGCAAGTTGGCGATTATCAATCGATGTTTCAACGCCAACTATTTGGACTCATCCCATGATTCATTTGATTGGTGCATTAGTTTTCTGAATCAAACGCTGGTTCAAAGATGAGGAGCAAAACTTGGTTGTTTGTGAATAATGTAATTGTTGAACATATGGGAATATAATTTTATTTTCTCTTTCCATAAATTGCTCTAGAGATACGAGGTATGGCTATTAAATAACGATACTGGTTACGAAAATTACGGTACATTATTAAATTATTTAAATTATTATTAAAAATTACGGTACAACGATATGATCCCCTTCAATATACTACCCTTGGCTCATCACACACCTTTCCATACGTTTTTTCCATTGTTCGAAGCAGTGCTGAAACTCTTCTTTTGTGATGGCGTCCAAAAGCCGCGTCACTTTTTTCTTCGCCTCTTCTACGGACTGAAATCGGGTACCTTTCAACACGGATTTGATCTTGGGGAATAGAAAAAAATCGCATGGGGCTAAATCTGGCGAGTACGGGGCATGTTCGAGCACTGTAATGCCCTCATCGGCTAAAAATTGCTTCACGGACAGCGCCCTACGGGCAGGTGCGTTGTTGTTCGTGTTTTTCGTCACACATGATTTCCGACACGCGCTACAAACCACGTTCCATTCAAACCACTGCTGCTCGCAAACTACTATAGTGACAAAAACGTGTTTTCGTATGTTTATAGCAGACACTTCAAGCTACCGAACGCACTATTCGTTTCCCCCCCCCTGAACTTATACATTATTCTCGAAGTTCCATTATGAGCTTCTACTAATCAAACAATCGATAAATTCCTACAACTAATGCTCGCAACAAACTAAAGAAACTTCCAAAATTAGCCAATGCGATAGCCGTCGTGTTCCACTAGAGCAACGCCAAACTTCATGTCTCAATGACAACACGAAAGTTTATTTTGGAGTCTGGCTGGAATGTGCTATCCCACCAGCTAAACTAATCGGGTATTGTACCTTCAGATTATCACAGGTTAAGGTCCTTGCGAAATTCTCTCAAACAAACGAACTTGAACACTATGGACAGAATAGAAAATATCTTGTTTTTATATATCAAACAGTTTTCGGCGAGAAAGCAAACATAGTCTGGGAGGCTAAATTTTTTAAGGGTGTGTGAAAGATGGCGAAAGATCGTGGGACAAAACTGTGCACATAAATTTGAATAAATGTATGTCTACCTATAAAAATCATTTCTTTGTGTTTCCAAAAATCGGTTCGAACTTTTCGGACAGCACAATATGAGCATCCTAATTTCTCCGGATTTTTATTTTCATTCGCCCTGATTTTTGAAAATAATAGTTGGCAACCCTGTTACAGCAATAACATCAAGAAAAAAAATAACACTTGCGATACTTGCTCATCATTCTTGTGCATTCATTATTATTCCTGTGAGAAAAATAATGAATCGTTACTCAGTCATTTTTATAATTTCATTACTAAATCAACTAATATCCGATAACAAATAAATGGAAAAAAAACAATTTCATAGTCCTACGTCAAAAAAATTGTCATCCTTAGTGGTTTCCTTAAGAGTAGCAATGCCCTGTTGTGCTCTTCATCTGTTTTTTCGAAGATAATAATATCGTCGATAGGGGAACTGGGGGTAAGCCCGGCCCCATAAGAGAAAGTATTGTTTTGTGAGATCTGAGGGCATATATTGTTACATAAAAACAGAGTTCACCATGGGGCTAACACTGGCACCCTCAGTTTGTCAATTAATATCACAGCTGAACCAGTTTGAATGTGGCAACCGCCAAATGGGAGGTATTCTAATTCTGGATGTCGCTATCGAATATGGTTTGTGAACATGGAATATCGAAAAGAAAGGAATTTTATATTATGCAAATCTATCATGTGGCACCACAAACCACACCAGAATTCAATTACTAGTTCGATGGTATCTAGGTCCTAGTTTCGAGCTTACCACTTTACCAAAAAGGTGATCATGTAATGTAGACCTGGGTGTTCCAAAGTCTTGGAAGCACGTTCGACAGAAACTCCACCAACGATAGCCCTTTTTTGCAAGGGTGAGGTTCTCCTGGGACTCACTCTCACAATTCGATTACCTTGGGAGCTGCGAGGCATCTTAAATAGAAGGAAAATATGTCACAATAACCTTTAACTAACTCGAAATCATGCCGGGCTCACTGCACTCAAAGGGTGACAGTCTTACCCCAACAGCATACATTTTTTAATGAGACTATTTCTATTAATTTATTGCTTTAACTTGACTCAACTCGAATCCCAGTGATAGTTAACAATCCGAGGGACAAACTGTAGAACAACGAAAAAGGAATTGAAAACTCGTTCAAGAATAAAAGCCTCAATTCCACTACCGAAAAATTACATCCGGTTGCACATCATCGGCACTCGCGTTTGTTTTGGTTAATATTTTAACATTTGACGTATCACGATGGGTTGGATTTGATTTAAAACGTCTAAAATAATAAATACTAACATGTACATTGTTCAAAAACATAGATAATTAGAGTTTTCTAGTAATACTGGTGCCGGTCTTACCCCCAGTTCCCCTATATGTAATTTACCGTTTTTTCACAACCTGCTAGGATCTGTTCTAATGTCTTCCGTACCATTTCAGGTACCAAACATCATAGTAAGGTTCTTTGATATCTAGTCGACTGGAGAATTCCGTAGTTTTTTTGTCGTAGTGTTCGACGCATGACCTGAGTTGAACGCCGCATATCTACACTCTCCTCCGACTCTTGCGACTCTCCTCCGGAGTATAACCGACATAGCACTTACGTGCTGCCACAAAGCCGTATTGTATTATATTGTAGTTGTATTGTATTGTAATGAAGTACTGATAGTCAATCGATGATTGATTGTCAAGGTATTGTTGCAAATATTGACCATGTTAGTTGCGTTACTATTATTCCTCTTTATTTTATTTATGCGTAGCTTTCTTTTTAGTTATCTCCAGAAGAAATCCCTCGTCACTGTTAATATAATTCGAACCAACAATATGCAGACATTTGCGATAAGTCTAATTTACCTAAACATTGACATACAGACAATTAGGGTATAATATGCTTACAAAAAAAACACGTTCACACATGAAACATGAAAGGAAAAAAAAGAAAGAAACTAAGCAAGAAATGAGGATCGATGATAGAAGTTACATGATCGAAGTGTGAGAATAAACAAATAAAAGCGAAATATGAGAGAATTAGACGGAAGACCAACATTTTCTAATCAACCAGTGCTATGACCATGAAAGGTTAAATCAAATGTAACAGACGAACTTACGTTTCGGTACTATCAATTACACAAACACACAGACATACTTTCGATTCTCTCTACATATATACATATACTACATAGTCTGTTTGTGGTTAACCTCGGGAGTAGCCTTTTGAAATGGGGCGGGTAATTCTTGCCAGCGTGTTTAAGGAACTCAGTATCAATTAAGGAACTACAATCGGAAAACGGCGAAAAACAGAAGCGCCGATGACGAAACGAACGAACGAACGAAGAAAGCACGTCGAATGTACACACTTCAAGGAATCTGAAATTCAAACGGTTTTACAGATATACCTAGCGATTAGTATAGTGATTATAAAACAAAACATTTGAGCGCGAACTGAACGAAAACAGAAACTATGTAAGGAACAGAAACAAACCAAAATATCATTGCAAAACAAGCGTGAATAGAAAATGTCTCGTTCAAATTATACTTTTCTGTAATGTTTACATGCTAATGAAACATAAATAATAAACTGAATTCAATGAAACCGTATTACAAGCTGGGTGTTTTTTAATTTGATTACTCCCACTGGCACCGGCCCGTCACCCATATTTGGTTGAGTTAAAAAACGTTTCAGTTGATCTTTTGAAAGAAATTTATTGGACTGACCACTGAATTATGAATGTAGGATATACAAAAACTTTTCTTTAATTTATGTTTCGGATAAAATGTTACTCCACAACGTACCCTGCCATATCTAGCAGGATAGACCTTGAACCGTGAATCATGTGAACCGTGCTGTATCAAGAAGTCGACTCGATTCTAGGTCGCTTATCGACACACAGTGGTCCCTCAGAAATTCTAGGTGGCATTGAATAGAAACATGAATGGAAATGCCTTGAAATTTGGTGTACGGGAGTTTCGAAGGCACTGAATCTTTTTTTGAGTCATTTTGGTTATGAACTCCAAGGCAAGGGCTGGGGGCGAGGGTATATTTTGAAATTTTGGGAAAAAACACGTGTGGGGTGTCTAAATATATGTTTTCAAACTTCCTGAAAACGTTTTCAATATTATTTTTACCCAAAACCCAAAAGGGGGTGCAGGGGGAGGGGATAAAATTTAAAAAAATCGAAAATAACGTGTGCGGTATCAAAATATTTATGACATTTTTTCGCAAAGTGATCAGAAGTAGCCAGAGGTCATAAAGAGAAAGTGTAGAGGGGACCCTGAGGAAAGTATTTTGTTATAAAAACTTTGGAGTATTCGGAGATTTTTTTTGTAGGCTTACTTTTGTATAAATTCAATGTAGAAAATGTACTTACTTTTAAACACTCATCAAAATCAAATCAGCATAAAATTCTCTATCCAGAACATCATCACATTATTTTTTAACGAATTTTGTAGCACTTATGCAAAATTTGAAAAACATGCGTGTTCATCGCTACACTGGTTCACTGCATCAAACAATCCGTTGCCACGTCGTTATCGCAACGAAAATCGTCACGGACACTGTTGCCATATGTGATACTAGATGCCTTGAAGGTTATAAAACAAAACTAGACTATTCATTCGGTCAGACATTGTTGTTCATTTTCCTATTTAATGCCACCTAGAATTTCTGAGGGACCACTGTGCACCAGGATCCCAGGCGCAAGTCGCAAGTCGCCTTCGATCTAGTTGAGCCATCGTGCAGAAGGGCACAGGCCCTTCTGTTCTTGGTACCGGAAGGATCTAAAGAGAAGTTTTTTCACCGGGTTGTCTTTACGAACGCAATTGACCTGACAGGCGACTATAATCAATCATTTTGCATTTGGGTTGACAACAATATGAGCTGGAAAGGACAGAGAACAAGTTAAAGGATTGCGTCTGAGACACTACACTACCGCCAAATCGGGCCCTGTCATGCTCGGATCCAGAATCCAGCATTTGGTTTTTGATTTTAGACGCATTCATTCTCAGTCCAACTATCTCTGATTCGTGCTTAAGTATGATGCAATGTTCAGCTACCATCTCAAATGTTTTGTCGACAGTGTCAACACGCAAATCAGATGAATTTTTGAATTGTTGTTCATCCTCCTTCTTCATACTCCGTTTTCCTGTACACCACCTTATATTGTCCTGAGCACTCGGTGTTAGAAAAGACGAAGTGCTTGTGAGTTCTCTTCGAGCATCGTTCATGCTTCGTGCCCATAGAGAACAACCGGTCGAAATAGGGATTTGTACATGGTACACTTCGTACAGGATCGGAGTTTGTTGAAACTTAAGGATTTTCAGAGCCCATGGTTGGCGCGACTTATACAGGGTTTTCCATTTCGGGCTTCCGAAAGTATACAGCCCTGCGCTGGCAACCGTTTGACATAGCTGTCAACCAAAGTGTCATATCGTTAGTTGAATGTCTGCCATTTTACAATATGGATCGTTTTAGCATCGCACAACGTGTTAATTTTGTTGAATTATACTATAAAAATGATGAAAAACCAGCAAATGTTTTTCGAGCATTACGGACGGATTTTGGTCGTCATGGACGGCCTACAGAGCACACAATCGCTAATGTAGCGCGTAAATTCGAACAAACTGGATCCGTAGCGGATATTGTGAAACCTGTGCATCATCGTAATGTGCGTTCGGCCGAAAATATTGCTGCTGTTACTGCCAGTGTGGAGGATGACCCGAATATTTCGATTCCACGGCGTGCTCAGCAATTGGGATTGTCAAACACATCATTGTGGCGGATTTTGCATTTGGACTTGCACCTACATCCATATGAAGTCCAACTGGTACAAAAATTAGAGCGTGGTGACCATGGAATGCGTCGGGCATACGTCCGGGTGAACGATTGGGTGAACGAACAACAGCAGCAAAATGCTGAATTTTCGCATCAAATTTTCTCCAGCGATGAGGCACATTTCGATCTCGGTGGCTATATGAACACCCAAAACTTCCGTATATGGGGCTCAGAAAATCCACACGTGATTGTTGAGAGGCCATTGCATCCGCCAAAAGTCACTGTTTGGTGCGCATTATGGTCTGGTGGAGTCATCGGGCCGTATTTCTTTGAAAATGAGGACGGCGAGACGGTAACTGTGAATGGTGAGCGCTATGGCCGCATGTTAACCGATTTGTTTTGCCACAAATTGAAGATATGGATACGGATGACATGTGATTTCAGCAGGACGGCGCCACGTGCCACACAACACGACCGAACATGGCCATATTGCGAACGAAATTTGAGGGACGCTTAATTTCGCGTTTTGGTGATGCCGATTGGCCGTCCAGATCATGCAATTTGAACCTTCTAGACTTTTTTGTGGGGTTATGCGAAAGACCGTGTCTATGCCAACTCTCCGCAAACTCTTGAACATTTGAAAGACAACATTCGTGAAGTTATGACCGAGATACCGCCCTATATGTGCCGAAAAGTCATCGAAAATTACCTGTTCCGGATCAAGGTGTGTGAGGAAGCCCCAGGTGGACATTTGAATGATGTTGTATTTCCCACATAATGGCATAAACCAAACTTTAATTTGAAATAAAAGTTTCATCGAAATTCGAATTCTAAGTGTTTTATTTCAATTTACTTTCGGAATTTAAAGTTGGAAAACCCTGTACTTTCACTATGCGTCTTCGAATTTCACAACTGTTGTCATTGTCAGTTGTTATCAACGAGCCTAGGTAGACAAATTCCTCTACCACCTCGAGCTAGTCGCCGCCGAGCATAACTCTACTACCTAGAAAAATTCTGTTGCGATCAGTCCCTTCTGCTAGAATGTATTTCGTCTTAGACGCGTTGATCCCAAGTCCAAGCGCCCTGCTTCGTGTTTCAGTCGGGTATACAAGTCGGCTACCATCGCATGTGTTCTTCCGATTATGTCCACGTCGTCGGCGATGCAGATAAACTGAATAGACTTGTTGAAAATCGTGCCCCTCATGTTGAAGCTCGCTCTCCCCATAACACCTTCCAGTAACACGTTGAAGAGCAGACTGGAGAGTCTATCGTCTTGTCCAAGTCCCTTGCGAGTCCCAAGCAATTCCGAAAGATCGCCTGAGATCCGCACACTGCACCGAGCACCCGGGCATGAATTCAACCTGATAAATTCCCACAAATCTACTTACTATTGGCGATAGACGGCGAGAGAGGATCTGAGACAGAATTCAGGATCGCCATTCAGGATCGTGATTGCACGATAGTTCCCACAATCCAGTTTGTCACATTTTTTATAGATGGAGCAGATTACCCTGTCCTTCCACTCCTCCGGAAGCTATTCTGTGTCCCAGATCCTGACTATCAACCGGTGCATACACTCTACAGGTTTTCCCCGCTGTGAGACCATCCTTACCAGCTGCTTTGTGGTTCTTTAGCTGATTAATGGCATTCCTGCACATTTCGGCCCGCGGTACTGAGCCTTTGTGCGTTTATGACAAGGTAGTCTGGACTGACTAGTGCATCAGTGGCAGTGAGACTGTGACCTGGTAGCTTTGCAAGTATCATGGAGCGGTATAATGAATTTGTCTGAATAAGTTTATTTCTTTTGTATTTTAGCTAAATGTACACATTTATTCATTGCTTTGTAAAGATAATATATTTAAATTTTTTTTCCTAATCAAAACCTTGGGGAAATTGTGGTTCGGTAATTCAGAGTTTAGATTCCTGAAGCTCTCTGTAGCTGTCCGATACCCCCTACTGCATTGCTTGAATTAAGCTGTCAGAACTAGCAGAATCACTAGGTTTATCATTAGAGATGTTGATAGTGCTCTCGATTCCATTTGACGGAATATCCCTCTTGGGATAGTCATGTTTCGTCCCATTAGAAAACTGGACCAATTCCGCGGATGTTATGGATGATTTATGATTTTTTACTCTTGCTTAATGTCAATCAAGACCTTTCGGCAAGCCGTCCGTTTTGATTTCCCGAGGCACGAGAATCGTTGGCCTTTCTGACAGTAGGAACAGCTAAAAATAAACATTTTTATGTAATAATTGTATCTATAATATGGATTTGTTCAGATTTACCTGTTTGCATCAGTCTTCGACAATACTGTACTTCCAAGCCATCGATATGAATTAAACAATCTGGACTGAAATGAAGCGAGCAAATGTACATGTTTTTAGTATTGCTGTTTAGGTCCTGTCCCAAAAATCGATACCATTTCTTCCGAATAGTCACATCCCTTGGGGATCGATGGAATGATAATTTGTGGGTTATGCTTTCATAATTCGAGTTGGACTCGAGCCCGGGTATCAATGACCGAACGCTCACGCATCCGGGTTCCACATATGGAGCCATAGAGTTATCTGAAAATAGAAACATTTTATATACATTCCTTCGCAGTCGGGCCGCCTCAAAAAGACCACTTTAAAAAGCAACACAGAAACAACACATTCTGGGTACTAGTTCCGTTATTCTAACTTTAATGATTCACTAACTCCTCTATCTCACGTATTATTGACGCATTTTCAAATAAAAAGTAGCTAAACACGTAATAATCGCAACAAAAAAATCGTGTCGGACACACTTCGAGTCCAGGATACCTTCTCATAAACGTACCCTGGTATCGTTCCACGTTTTGTAGAGTCGTTTGTTGCAGCATAACTGCGCGTGCTGTATCTTTCTCGTTTAGAAGCGCTCGGCACTCGTTGTCAAACTATTCGTTCCGTTGTCCTCGTTGTTCATACCAGCATGGTCTCTGCTGTGCTGCCAATTACTGCTGTCAAGGTGGACCAGCATTTATCGAAGGTAGCAGCATCCAGATCGTCTACCCCCGGTAACGGTATGCGAGTATGTTGCAGCAATGTTCGGCTCATGCAGTCGTCGTGGTACCGTGGTGAGCGCTGTTTAGATCGCAGTTTAGAACGCAGTTTGACCATCACCAGGTAGTGGTCTGAATCGATGTTAGCGCCACGAAAGGTTCTGACGTCGATGTCAACGCGGTCAATTTGTGTTTCTGTTTGCTGAGGTTAACTCCGAGTGGAACTGTACTGGAGGCTGTGCTGGAAGTTTCTGCATCTCCCCCATCACGATGAAAGCTATACCCAGCTCGTGTGTGTTGCCGCAGCCCTGGAATATGGTATAACCACCTTGAAACGATGAATTTTCCAGTGCGTTTTATCTTTACGGGTGGCTTACAGGGCCTGCACCAACCCCCTCTCTCGCCGTAGGACCGTCGTGCACAGCTCTTTTTAGAGTCCCCGCTGGCACGAAGACCGTGATCAGCCGCCCTTGACATTGGGAACAGACACTGTTTTGAGCCGCACCTCCATGGACAGATGCTCGGATGGCCCCTTCCCTGTCAGCATACGACCAAGATCCCACCGGTTGGTTACCCGATCTTCACTATGGTTACCCGTACCGCAACCGGCACCACGGGGAGGTAGGGATAGAAGTTACTGGACAGGAAGCTAGGACTACGAGTTGGGTCTTAAAATAGTTTATTCATGAGATAAACAATTGAATAACTGGAAAATGCCAAGCGTTATCTAAACGCTCTAACCACCACGTTTTGATTGGCCCAATATACAGTTTCCCCAACACAGACTTCAAAACCAAGAAGCCTATGGAAATCGGCATTGCAAATACTCGTACATGCAAGCAGGGAGAATTTTTGTCCATACCGACGGACTTCAGAATCAAGGTGCCTGGGGAAATTCGCTTTGCAAATACATGCAAATACTTTTATACTCGCTCGCCTTTGTGCAGACTGTGATATGTTTCCCTAACACGTACTTCTAAACGGAGGAGCCTGGGAAAATCGTCATTTCAGATACTAGAAACGAAAGAACTTTGAAGTTTCAAGTCTCCATACAGTCAACCCTCCTATAACGCGGTGAATGTGTACCGCGTTATATGGAAACCGCGCTATAAGAAACTCAGAATGAGTACAAATCACATCATTCGTACCGCACAGTATGGAGACCAATAAGAATTTAATCTTTCCTACACGCAAAACGTTTATCTTCGAATAAAGTACTAGTAGCTTCTGAATACTACTGAGTATTTTTGAGAGAGTGCAGAATTCATTCAAACTCTTGTGATCATCCGTTCATTTTAACATTTCAGGTAAACCCCCTTCCGCTTTCTGCCGTACTGTTTTCTACCGCTCCTCTAACCCAACTTAGTAACCAAACGGGTGCACCTTTTTCCATAGATCTGCCTCAAGTTCATCGAGCTAATTTTGCCTGGAACCGTTGTCGTAAATGGCTAAAAGATAAGCTTGAATGTTTATATAATCATATCCAGTTAAAATCTTGCATTGGGTGCACGAAAAAAACTGATGAGACGTTGTTGAACGAAAACCGCGCTATAAGAGTACCGCGTTATAAGAGGGCTGTCGCTATTTCATCTCCGCGTTATATGGAAACCGCGTTATAGGAGGGTTGACTGTAGTATAAAAAGTATAAGTTGAAGTTGTTGATTAATGCAAGCCGGGGGTACTTCTTTACCTGCATGTTTCTGTTTTGCAATTCGAAATGTGTTTTCCTAACATGGATTACAAAAGGTATAGCAAGACTTTAACATGAATCTATGGGAAATAATTTTCCACAATTTGTTAACAGATTCGAGAATCAGAAATTTTTCGAACGAAAGCAAAGAAAAACAACATATGAAAAGTTCAATGCGGAGATGCGGCATTGGCTGGTAGAGTCGTATACAAGAGAAACGATTCTATTTTTAGATGAAGCGAAACACCAGTTCCAGTTTCGGTTCCATATGACTATCGGCTTTATTCCCGTTTTCACTTGACGGTGAAAACGAAACGAACGGTACGCCATTGAACTACGTTTTACGAGTTAGTGAAACGTCGGTGACAATGATGGGATTTCAGGCAGAATGAACACCTTTCAAATAGAAATTATGAATGAAAATAAACGTATCCGTATCAAATTAATGTTCAATGTGAATGGAAAACTTTGTTTTCTTCATGTAGTAAAATAATCTCCTACAAAAATTGTCTCTGACGATAATTTTATATTGTAATGATAAGTTTTGGTGGAAAACTAAAAAGTATCCATATGTCGACACCGTATAGTTGTCATCGCGGAAACACTTCATTTCGTTTTCACCGTGAAGTAGCAACGGGTAGAGATGTCAACATTTTTCGTTTATTCGATTATCGATTAATCTAGGGCCATTTTTAAATATTCTATTCATTCGAATAATAGTCTTTCAGTATTCGATTAATCTCGATCGAGCGAATATTTATTTCTTGTAATTAAAATGAACAGACTACCACTTTAGTACGGGAGCTTAGACCACCTCCTTCAATTCCGCCTTTTACTACTGCAGACGCTGAATTTTTCTTCCAGTCTCATCCACCAGCAGGGAATTATTATTAATTAAGTAGTAAAATTTAAAAAAAGGAAAATATAAGTAGTTAAATTACAATGTACTTAGTTGTGTTCAAATCTTTCACCTTTGTGTTTGTTAACGGCCCGTAGACGCTTTTTGAAGTCATTGCAAGCCACACGCACAACTTCGTTCGGCATTTCGTCTTAAATCTTTACCAAACGTTTTTTGAATGTGTCCAAACTCAGATACCTTACATCGTCCAACTTTCCTAGCATGCATCCCCAGATACTGAAGTCTATCAGGTTCAAATTCGGTGACGATGCAGGCCATTCAGATAAACTAATGAAACAAGGCAAATCCTGCTTACACCATTTCTGAACGATCAATGGAACTGATTCTGATTCGCGAATGAGAAGTGACAGCTCGGAAAAATTATCTCACTCAATTTCCGAAGGCGACTGTGTTGAGATTTTTACCTTGAATGAACTCTCATGAACACTCACTCGATTCTCATGGGCAATAGCAGAGAAAAAACGTTCCATCTTGTGACTTTTTAAGTCGTATCCTCATTTGTTATCGACTAGTACGAACAATGGAAGCCAAAAAGTGAGTGCGATTTTAACTTCATTTATGATAGAATTTTATATATTTCAGGTTACGTGTGACAAATGGGATTTAACTTACATAGTGGGATTTAACTTACATAGATCATTCAAAGGATTTGAACGATCTCTACTCATTCGCCGTTCCAAAAAAGCAATTGCTACTCCAGCTTCAAAGATGTACTCATCATCTACATTAGGAAAATTTTCGGACAATAATAGTCAAATCCGAATGCACTCCAGTTGAACTGTGAATTTTGAAATAAATTATATTTATTATTAACTTGTAGTCAGTTCAAGTATTTGGTATGCAATTACTAATGACAAGAATGACAAGCGGCTGAAGTAGCATCTGTGTTCATAGCTTCCCCCCTGATCGATTCCAAGACCCAGCTTGACCATACGATAAAGGGCGAACACGAAATTATTGCGACACCGAAGGTGTCATGCCAATTGTCTTATAATGTTTAGAATCAAACCAAAATTTTAGGGTAGTTTTATACATATATTTACTTCAAAAATCAAAAGAAAAGTTAATCGAGTGTAAAATTGAACGCATTTTCGCTTAATACCCTCCATCAAAGTCATTACAGTGTCATCCGTACCAGTTTCTCAGTTTTTTCCATTTTCTTAACATGTCCTTCTCGTCTTTACAGTCTTTTCGCTCTTCCGAAGTTCCCGCTTCATTATTGCCCAGTACTGCTCCACCAGGCGCAGCTCCGGACAGTTTGGCGGGTTTATGTCCTTTGGAACAAAATGTACAGAATTGGCCTCATACCAGTCCAGGACACTTTTAGAATAGTGGCATAGTGGCGAATCTGGCCAAAATAGCGGAGCTTCTCGAGGCACTCAGATTTGTAGATCTCGCCATTGACTGTGCCCTTTGTCACGAAAGGCTCACTCCTCAGTCCGCAAGAGCAGATGGCCTGCCAAACGAGATATTTGGAGGCGAACTTCGACATATTCTTCTTCTTAAATTTGTCGTCCACATCGAACTTGCTCTTGCCGGTGAAAAACTCCAACCCCGGAATTTGCTTAAAATCGGCTTTTATATACGTTTCGTCGTCCATCACACAGCAGCCATATTTTGTCAGCATCTTCTCGTAGAGCTTCCGTTCCCGAGTTTTAGCCGTCGATTGTTGCTGCTCATCGCGGTTTGGGAAGTTCTGTACCTTGTATGTATGTAGTCCAGCTCTCTTTTTTGCATTCTGGACGTAGCTCTGCGACATGCCGATCATTTTAGCCAAATCACGGCTTGAGACGTTGGGATTTGCTTCAACCATCCGCATCAACTTTCCGTCCGACTTTTTGTTCTCCGGTCCCGGTTTTCTTCCAGCTCCTTTGCCGTGGTCCAACGTCAACCGCTCCTGGAACCGCTTCAACACTCTGGAGACGGTTGAATGGTGAATGTTCAACATTTTTCCCAACTGCCGGTGCGACAGATCAGGAAATTCCAGGTGTTTGGAAAGAATTTGTTCTCTCGACTCGCGTTGGTTCACCTCCATTTTCGTTGAATCGAAAAACACGACTTCGAGTTTGACAGCATGCAGACAATACACATCAATGAGAAAGTGTGCAAATTTGGTTGATTTTTACCCAATGGTAAAAAAGTTATGCCCTGTTGAATGTGTCGCAATAATTTCGTGTTCGCCCTTTAGAAGCGAGATGCGTGCACACTGGGCTCATCCAGTGAGAATCCAGACGATAACAGCGCCGATTCGAGCAGTAGAATTACAAAATCCTTGACAGCTTTATCTTTTTTATCGGCTCATTGCCTATGGATAAAATTTAGCTTTTGAAAATTGTTTAAATGCTATAACAAATATATCTTACCTTGATGGCTTTTATGTCAGGAGTCGTTAATGCAATGAAATAAAGAATAGTCTACCTTTTCACCAAACTTTCAGCTCAAGGCAGTGTTCTAGTCTTGAAATTTTAAAAAAATCAAATTTTTTTCCTTCATATTTCTGTAGTATAGGTATTTAAGAAAATACCCTAGAAAGGACTTATCGAAAATCCCATTATTTACCAAGCTAGAGCCATTTTAGTGATGCTGTATCTAACCTGGTACGGCCATAACAATGAACTTCAAACGCGTTTTTCTCGAAACTAGTTTTTTCAAACTGGCGTACACGATATCTCAAGTTCTACTGAACTGATTTATGTCGAAATTATATGAATACAATCTGTATGCATATCCTTATCGCATGAACCTCTGAAAAATGATATTTATTAAATTTTACTATATTTAAAAAAACGGAAATCGTAAAAAAAAACTTTTTAAACCACATTTTGGTTATCAAACGACCGCCATTTTGTTCATGCGATAACGGCATCTTTACTGATTCAGAATCTGTTCGATTTTTTTTGTTTCAGATAACCAGAAGGCCTGGAATCGTGTACGCCATGGCACAACTTTTGTTTTGAACCACTTAATTCATCAGCTTGTAACTATTCTAGTTATGAATATTTTTTCTCCGTTTGATTTTTGTTTTATTGTTAAAAGATAGATGAACAAATAATGTAATAATGGATTTTTTTTTTTTTATCCAAAATATATATTTTATTAAAGCTCATATGGCGTCAGCCTAACGGGGCCGGGAGTTCAATATTTTGACAATGTTTGCTTAGACTATGTTAGTAATATGTAACCGATTACTCGCGGTTGACTCGAGGTTAGTATTGCAGGTGTTCTCATAATTGGTATGTCGCAGTCTTCGATGCTCTGTACGTGTGCCCGATACGAGATACTTCCTATTGGGATGCAGCTGACCATTAATCAGCAACGCCCCCCTATTCTGTCCCCCATATCTAGCGTGGTGCGTCTTTCTCGACTCGAGGAATCCAGGATAGAATGGTCACTAGCCGGCGCAATCATCAGCTCGTGTAGAGTTGTCATGAGCGGTACAACCTTTGGCTCTTGTTGAATGATCAGTGGACTGCACAACCTTCGGCCCGTGCATCTGAAAGAGTGTGTGTATGTATTGCCGCGACTAAGTAAAAGTTTATCGATCGGATAGGAGGGATATGAAACGGGGACACAACGAAGGAAACATCATTAAACGTTGACATCGGCGTTTCTGAGGAACAGGTATAGATGAAGCAGAAGATCAGGATCCCGGCTACCTAAGATATCCCGGACGGGGATATCCGATTGTCTGCCTTGTGCTCTCAGTGCTCTAGAGAGCTGAGAGCGAGCAGCATGGAACCGGATACACGACCAGACAACATGCTCGATGTCGTGGTAGCCATCGCCACAATCACAAAGATTGTTTGCTTCGAGCCCAATGCGATAGAGATGCGCGTTTAGGTTGTAGTGATTGGACATAAGCCGAGATATCACGCGAATGAAATCACGACCTACATTCAATCCCTTGAACCATGCATTCGTCGAGACCTTAGGGATAATCGTGCGTAACCAACGACCGAACTCATCACCACTCCACATGCGCTGCCAACTTACGAGCGTATACTGACGAGGAATGTGGAAAAATTCATTATAAGCAATTTGCCTTTCAAAAAGTGTGCCTTCTAAAGCGCCCACCTTAGCTAGCGAGTCCGCTTTCTCATTCCCCGGAATCGAGCAATGAGAGGGAACCCATGCTAAGGTAATCTTGAATAATTTTTCGACCAAAACACTCAATAGATGTCTTATTCTTGTTAGGAAATAAGATGAGCGTTTATCAACCTTCAAATAAAATAATGGTCGATGGGCAGTGTTTCAATGATCCCTAGAGCATAGTATATCGCACCCATTTCTGCGACATACACGGAACAAGGATCTTTGAGTTTGAAAGAGGCACTGGAATTTTCATTGAAGATGCCGAAGCCAGTGGACCCGTTTATGAATGAACCGTCAGTAAAGAACATTTTATCAGATCTAACTTTACCCCCATATTCTGCCGAAAATATCGGCGGAATAGAATCTGAGCGTAGATGATCTGGTATTCCATGGATTTTTTGTCGCATGGACAGATCAAAAATGACAGAGGAACTGCAAAAGTATGGGAAGCAAACTTGGTTGGAGATGCTTGGTGAAGGGTGCACGTCGTGGGTAAGGTACTCCTGGTATAAAGACATAAAACTTGACTGAGGAGTCAGCTGGAGTAGATTTTCGAAGTTATCAATCACCAATGGATTGCATGATCTTGCAACGGATGAGAAATCTGTAGGATAATTCTGTGAACCGAAGAGTAAGTGGGGGTACTCCTGCCAAAACTTCGAGACTCATCGTATGTGTCGAATGCAAACACCCCATTGCTATACGCAAGCAACGATATTGTATCCTCTCCAGCTTGAGAATATGAATCCTGGCAGCTGATCGGAAGCAAAAACTGCCATATTCTAACACTGATAATATCGTTGTTTTGTACAACTGAATGAGGTCTCCTGGATGGGTGCCCCACCATGTTCCGGTAATTGTTTGGAGAAAATTGATTCTTTGCTGGCATTTCTGTTTCAAATACGCAATATGTCTCCCCCAGGTACACTTAGAATCAAAATATACACCCAGGTATTTGAAAAACATAGAGTGTTGGATCGTTTTGCCAGATAGGTGAAGCTGGAATTGGGCGGGTTCGTGCTTCCTAGAAAAAACGACCATAGTAGAGAATTCGATACCCAGCATGAGGGCCCACGTGAACAGATTGTTCAGGGTATCTTGCAACGACTTTTGCAGAACGACGGGATTAGTACCCGTGATGGAAATAACTCCATCGTCTGCAAGTTGTCTCAGCGTGCAGTCTCTAGTTAGACAATCATCCATATCATTGACGTAAAAACTGTACAAGAGTGGGCTTAGGCAGGAGCCTTGTGGTAGGCCCATAAAACTGTAACGAGAAGATTTCGAGCTGCCATGAGAGAAAATCATGTGCTTTTCTGACAGTAAATTGTACAGGAAATTGTTAAGAATTGGTGAAAGTCCACGATTATGAAGCTTCTCTGAGAGGATTTCCATGGAAACTGAATCAAATGCCCCTTTGATATCGAGAAAAACGGAAGCCATTTGTTCTTTGCAAGCAAATGCGATTTGGATTTCAGAAGATAGCAGCGCGAGACAATCATTTGTCCCTCTACCTCGGCGGAAGCCAAACTGCGTATTTGACAGCAAATTGTTCGTTTCGACCCACTTGTCCAAACGAAGTAGAATCATTTTCTCTAACAATTTACGAATACAGGATAACATTGCAATCGGCCTATACGAGTTGTGATCGCAAGCCGGGTTGTTGGGTTTCCGTATGGCTATCACTCTCACTTGTCTCCAGTCATGCGGGACAATATTCAGCTCCAGAAACTTGTTGAACAAGTTCAGCAAACACTGTTTTGCCAAGTCGGGAAGATTTTTCGACTTTTCCAAATTCGAGATTTTCCAAATAATGGATTGTAAAAATACTCTTTGTTTTACTTTTACAGAACTCGAAAAAACGTCCGAAATTTCTGTCTCTACACTAGAATACCCTCTTAATTATAACGGAATTAGCACCGGGTACTGAGTGAAAACATGAATGCGGAATCAAAACACGGATACAAAATCAAAACAATTGAAATAACATACAAGTATATTAATGCAAAGGGACTATGAAAAACCCGATTTGAAAATATATTTTTTTATCTTCTTATCCCAGTGATATTATTTTTCATCAATTAGAATTAGAGGAAAATTACAAAGATGAACGAAACTATTTCCTGTACATATTTGTAACAAGGAATGAAAATTTTTAAAATAAAAAAAATATATATTCATAAAACACATTGAATGCATAGAGCCTTTGCAAAAAACACATGCTTTGACATATATTCTAATGAACATTGCACCATTCGTCATTCGGTCATTAGGTATTTTATTACAAAATGAACCTCTCATGTCATGCCAATCGATCGATACGGTGGCCTGGGTCATGTAACTTTGAGCAGTTCATTGCTGTCACATACCATTCGCGCGAGAGAATCAGGCCTTATGCGCTGGTGCTGAATCCTGTTCAAAGCAAAAACTGTCTTTCCCAAAAAGCATTTTAGCGCAAGGATGCAAATGACCTTTGATAACGTGTTGCAAGTAATGCTCCTTGTTTATTTTCACGCCCCTGTCAATGAATAGCAATGGTAATTTCCCTTTGGTCGATATACCTCCCCAAATCATCACAGCTGACGCATTTTGATATCGTTCGACTGCTCCATTATCGGCTGGTATATCACGAAGACATGCTCCATAAACACGGTCATTTTGTTTATTCAAAGTTGCCTGAATTTTTCTGCTTCTTAAAAGCTGAATATCCGAGGTCCTTTTTGATAACATTTTGCATGGAAGTGTGGCTCATGTCCATTTCACACGTCATTTTTCTTACTGGATTTCGCCGGAAACGTTCCTTCATTGCTTTGATGACCGCTGGAGTCCGAACACTTCATTTTTTAACCAGGTTTCTACTTGAGAACAACCGTGCCTGTATCCTTGAAATGTCTGTAGACGAATAATCTGCTTTAATTTAGATATGACAGCTTCCTCCTGATCTCGATGTTGTTCCTTGCAGGTGCAGGACCCTTATTTGTTCTCTATTTGAATCCATTGCAATTTGCTTGAGAGCGGAACTGAACACTGACTGTATTTATTCCGAATAAACAGTACACACGTCACTCTTCCAAAACATGCTCAGATGTTTGTCATGCTGTGACAGGAAATACAACGAGGGGCACTCGAATACGTGTATCACTTCTATGTTGCCACGCTGTACGTATGAGAAAATTCTAAATACTACTCAAGGTGAATAGGCCCAGATTATTTCATACATGTACCTACTTTCTCAATAATGATTCAAACCAAATAGGACATGAAACATCGTATAAATCTAACCCATTTAGCATAATATGTACAGGTGTTCATTTTACCACGGAGATTGTAACGGTATGTGGACGCAGTAAACAGTCATATTCCTTATGGTTTTCATTTTAACCACTTTTCCCCTATATGTCTTGCATTTAGACGGATCCTGCAGTGTAATCAATTTGCAATGTCTTCTTGTGTTGGATCTTGGGGTTTTGATCAACGATGGGTTTCGCCATCAAACAAAGCTTGACGATTTACATACTTTTTACACACGGACCAAATCAGACCAATCGAGAAGACATGATAAGGGTTCTGCACCAACATTCTTCTCACGCCTCAGT
Organism: Toxorhynchites rutilus septentrionalis; assembly: GCF_029784135.1. Lineage (NCBI taxonomy): Eukaryota > Metazoa > Arthropoda > Insecta > Diptera > Culicidae > Toxorhynchites > Toxorhynchites rutilus. Next base: position 141,246,059 of record NC_073744.1, on the reverse strand, counting down.
TGATTTTTGCAGAGGCGGCGATAGAAAGTGGCCTTAAAAAGTACATAAATTTATTGGCCACCTCATTAGACAAATCCATTCTGAAAGCATTTGCTTCTGTTTTCTCATTTTCGCGTAGATCGAATGCGGACTATTTCTCAACCGTTTCTGTCTCATTTCTCAGCCGCAATCCGTCTTTTGGGTATTCCTCATAATCCAATGTGTGAAAGCTGGGAGCAATCCTGTTTCTCAAGGGCGAAATTCGTCTTTTTCGTACCTAATATGAAAATTTCATTGAAAACTTTGTCTGTAAAATTCTTGAGAATACTTACGTTTCCATTTCAGTAACTTTTCAAAACGATAACCGCACAGCGAGAGAGAGACATCCAAAACAGTGAGTCAGTCGAATTTTTTTTTTTGGTTTCCCATTTTAACATTTGCTCCTGACAACGATATGGGCGCTTTGATTTTTGACTTAACGCACAATATTCACAACGATGCAATGAGAGGGCTGTAGATGGGAAGATTCGGTAAAACTGAGCTACACCACGTGATAACCGAGTCAATTTAATTGAAGTTTTATTACATATGATATAATTTCATTGTAATGTTACATATAATATTTTAATCTTTTTTTTACGTTTTACACTTCGTTTTCAGTTTTTTTTTTCATTTTTTTTTCAATTCTCGTTTCATTCAACCATGAGTGTTCTGCTTTGAACATTTTTCTTTCTTCTTTAGTTTACATTTTTTTTTTCGATCGAAGTTTAGTACCCTCCCGGACGAGGCAGATACCTGTTCCGGAATCAACCTAGTGCATTTTTGTTTGCGTCATGGGTTTCTGAAGGTTTTACAAAACTACGCTCTCTAGCTTTTTGTTTTGCTCTGCTGCTACATTGATTTTACAAGCGCGCGTTTATTTCTATTCTTTGTTGCGAGAGTAAGTAGTTTCTCGCTTCAGTTTGCAGCAGTTGATAAATTTGTAGTTATTAATAGCATTCCTCATTGTAATTTCATGTGTCTTCTTGCTACTGTCGTTCTCTATTGTACAGCAATCCTAATATCGTGTCAGTTATTAAATTATCAGCTAGAAGTTGATTTTTTCTGTTACTTTCAATCAAGCTTACATACTAACAATTTCGAATAAAATCATGTCTTAACATAGGAGGGAGGTTACGGTATCATTACATAGTTCTCCATTGTTACTTAATACTTAAACTTAGTGGTACGGTTCGGATCACAATCGAAACGGGAAAATTAGCAATCTCTTCGAATTTGATAAGGTGTCCAGCAGCGTCAACTTTGCGCAGGATAGAAACAGTGCCGAGGGAATTGAATTCTTCCAGTGAATGCGTCATGACAAGAGAGTGAAGGAAACTGAAATTACTATGGCAGTAATCTACAGACAGAGACGACCGGTTGACCCTCTCCTGCGAAACAAATAACTAATGGTTACACTTAGTCTTATTTCTTTAGTACTTGATGTACCCACACTATTATTTCAGCGTATTCCTAATTCTCTGTGACACACACATATAACCCTTTACGGCTACCGAAAATAATAAACACTTTTACAACTTACCAACAACTCTTTTTGTGTTTTGTATTCTGTTGTTGTTACAAGGGGGACAATTTTCCCTAGATGCGATCGACCATCACTACAGTTTTGCAAATTACTTTATTCTGCCGACTCAAAAAGATGTTTCTCGCCCTACTGGCATTTTGCGAACCCATTCATAGTTGTATGTATAATCTTTTTAGGTCAACTCCCAGTGGAAACCCTACTTGGCCTAGTTGTTGGCAATCCATGTCTACTGCACAGTGTAATTCGAATGTTTGGTAGGTTCAACGCGTCCAGTTCATCTATTATGTGAAATTGGAGTGTGGCATCCTCTGCCACGCGCTCGCACACAAACTCGCACACGCACACACATGCCCATCCCACTGTTTCAACCTATAGACTAAGTTGTTGTTCTTGTTCTTGTTTTTGAAGGGACTTTAACCCAAAGGTCATTCGGCCCTCCCTATAGACTAAGCTTCTTCTTCTTCTTTGTTTTTAAGAGGCTTTAAACTTTGTAGTTCATTCGCCTCTAAGCCATAGACTAAGCTCTATATGAAAATGTTTTATCCACACACAGAACGACTATTCCAGCGATGAATACAGCAAAAAATGTACGATAGGTGGTTGGCTCTCTATGACTGCTAGCTAGATTAAGCTTTTCTACGACAACTCTAATCCAAAAGTGAAAATACCAGCCGGGTGACGTCTTTAGAGAACCCCTATTGAACTGACAGGAACCAACATATCGAGTATCCCACTGACATTTTCCCTTTGTTTTCATATGCATTGGGTATCCCACTGACAGTTCTGCTTGAGATTTTGCTAACGATCCTAGCATCAATCATAGCACCCGGCTGGAAAATACGAAGTCTTGTTGGAATCCTTCGAACATGGTTTTATTTCACTGGTGCTCTCGTAAAGCAATCCTTTTTTTCACGTCAACTTGGACGGAACAGGAAACGATTATCCGATACTCAATCATTCCACAAATGACCTTCCACAATATAGTTGATAGTATTTTCCCCCTCCTTGATGATGATATTAGTTATTTTGAGATATTCATTATTTCTATCTATCTAACTAGAATGTTTCAAAAACTACTTTGAGGGTTCTTATTTTATTACTTATCCAGATGAGTTTACCATTTTTCCATTGCCATATTTATGCTGCTGTTAATGTGTTTAATATTTTTGCTCACATCGTCTTTGGATTTGTTTGTTATTAGATTCGTAAGGAAAAATGAAGGATATCTGCTAATATGCTTCAGTGTAGCAAAGATTGATCCTTTGTGACTCCTCTAGTAGCTTCCAAATGGAGTAATTACATTCCATCCTATCTCATACTAGTATTTTTAGTAAATAGTGCCAATGACGGTCAGTTAGACGCAAAAACAGAGGAAATCTGGATTGCGGTTGCAGTTGATCGGGGTATTTTATCTACTCTGGCCGACAGATAGACTTACTGTTATTCCTACGTGACTGCTGGAACCCTATTGACCCACCTATCCAGGGTGGCGAAAGTCGGCGTGGAGCGATAGATGGGCGAAATGGACGAACCAAAGCTCAGTTGTGCACGGTTGCCGACGAGTGTTGCATGTTGCGTTCGAATTCTTCCAGGCTCATTGCCTGTCCAATGTTCAGCGAGGGTAGCTTGCCGGCCGATGCCTGCGCGAGAAGTTCCGGTGAAAACCAACGTGCGAGTTGATTACTGGTGGGCGATAGACCACCATCACGATTGTAGTTAATTATCCCGGCACCACCCTGTGGGGGCTGGCTCTGGTGGGGATGCTGGCCTGGGCCTCCGCCCTGTGGTGTTTGCGGTGGTTGCTGCTGGGGGCCCATCCTGAAGGAGGGTGGAATTTGTTGCATATGTTGGTTACGAATAGCGCGCTGCTGTTGCTGTTGACGCTGCTGGAGCAGTTGCTGCAGATGCGGATTCATCTGGTTCGGATGTTGGTTGTGGGGTTGCTGCTGCTGCTGCTGTGGTGGCTGCGGTTGTTGCTGCTGTGGGAGGGACTGATGGGATCCGAGAATCGGATTGCCACTTCGGCTCTGGAATTGCTGCATTTGCTGTTGGAAGTCCATGTTCGAGCTGAAAGGCATCTGCGACATCGATGCTGGATGCGGTGGTTGTTGTGGCGGCTGCTGCGGCTGAGGGGCATTTCCACCTGAAAATAATTAATGAAATTTGAAATTTGGTGTTGAATGTCCTTCTGAATGTTTCTTCAATAAGTACAAGTTTTCTCTATTTCAAATTAAACATCTCTTTCCATTCAGCGTCGTAGAATGTACCTATCAAATAATCGCATGAAAATGGCGTTTTCGATTTTTTTTAAAGCTGTGAGCCGTTTAATAGGAGACATATTTTCACAACTTCCAATGCATAATACTTAACTGTATTTTTTTTATCCCAACAGTTTATTTTATTAGGCTCATTTAGCAAGTTCAGCTGTAACAGAGCCGAATTCATTCGTGTACATTATTAATCTTATGATAACTTTTGTTGTATATTACACTGTTACCATTTTGAGGCATAAGAGTATCGCTATCTATCGATAAACATTTGTTTTATCTATAACACAGTAGTCGTTTAGGCGTAAGAGAATTCCTGTTCTATCGATGCACAACACATGTCGCCTTTTTTCGGCGTAAGAATATTGCTATTGTTCGAATGTTCACAGTTAGTTGGGCTGTTCACAGCGGGACTGTTGATATGAGGCTTCCTTTGTTGCGTTATTAATAGTGCCAATTACCGATGCAGCAGACCGAAAATGTGAGCGGTAAGGGACTAGGATTACCGACACATGATCATTGTTGCGTGGACATTGTAGCTAGAATCTAAGATAAGATCAGACAATAGGGGGTCTTTTACGGACCAAATTTCTGTCAGATACGGACCAAATTTCTGTCAGTCGTTCTGATTTCTGATTGGCTGATTTCGATAAATTTTGTAAACAAAGCCGATTTTTTCAGTGTTGCCAATAAAAATAAATAGCGTTGGATTTGTATGGAATTTAGAAATGGTGAATTTAATGAATATTACGATATTTAGTTTAAAGGAAATGTGAAGGAATTATATGCAAGTTTATGTATGTGTTTTTTTTCACAATGGAGTAAAGTGAACGGCAAAACACTCATTTGTCAATTTAGCTTCGTTAGGTCCCTAATGCGATTTCATATTTCGGAATATAATTTCCATTGCTAAGAAGAAATGGAAAGTCTCATCATTCACTATGCAGATGGCAGAGTTGTTAGCTCTAGCTCGTAAATATGAAAAAAGAGATATATGTCTTGAGCTCTGGGTCATTGTCTTGGCAAAACTTGAATCCTCGATCCCATCCCATTTTGTTTTGCTTTGTTTTGTTTTACAATTCATCCATCGGACTTCAAGGTCTACATGAATACTACATTTAAACTACATTTAAAATTCGATCACGGAAAACTTTACAGCTCACATTGAAATCAAACAAATAATAAAAAGAATTAAAAAGAACACACATAGATGAAACTGGTTCGTGCTGAGCATAATCTGTTCGGTGTGGTGGAAGTCGAAGGAAACTCCGCTGTCTGAGTGGTCGTGGTACAACGTTAATATTGATTCGAGCGAGAATCCATGGGGCATCGATCTCGCCAAGAAGAAGTTTTCCGACGAATGTGGCTTTAATTATGTTCCGTCACCAGGGAGGCGATCTGGCGTAGTGGTAACATCCATGCCTCTCACGCTAAAGGTCACGAGTTCAATTCTCACTCCCGACATTCTTCCAAAAATGGAAGTAAAAAGTGACGAACCAGCCAAATGAGTTGAAAATCACTATAATACAGATAAAAAAAAAAAAAAAAAAAAATGTTCCGTCTCTTCTCCAGTGTATCCATTCCCAGCAGACGGCATCGGCTTTCATACGATGGGAGCTCATTTGGGTTTTGCCAAGGCAGAAATCTCAATGCGTACCTCAGAAACTTCGATTCTATTCTCCCAATCCTTTCGATCCATACCGTGCGAAAGGGACTCCATACTACAACCGCTGTTTCCAATGTGGACCGGACTAAACTGAAATACAGAGATCTTAAGCTGTATGGGTCACGGAATTCGGCGGATATCTGGAAGATGAACCCTAAGTTTCGGTTGATACCATCCAGATTGTGTTTTGCTGACTACCAATTGTTACACTGCTGACATGTTCTTTCCCGCTGACTTATTTTGATGATGTAAAGAGCTACGAATTTTGTTCTGTTCTATCGAGGAAAGTTTTAGCTTCATCGACGGTGTACTCAAAGTCGAATTCAATATTCATGTCATCCACATTATCACTAAAATTAGATGAAGCTGAAATTCGATATGATGTCGATGCTGCATCACTGTCCATCAATTTCTGGGCTGAACATTCTTCTCGCCGCTTTGATAGCAAGTTCATCAATCCAACAAGATGTTCTTGTGTATCGGCTGTATGCGAGGCATTCGGTACTACGGTCATGTATTGCGAAAGTGTCACGATTTTCAAGTTGTTTCTGAATTACAATGGAGTTGAGCGTCGTTTTTTTGCACGAATCAACGAGAAAAGATTCTCCAGACAATCTTGGACGAGTTGTTATGGATACAATTATTATATTATAGATATGGGTATTTAAAAGACTTATTTTACCCTTTATCCTTTTTGAGATTGCCTTACTGAAAATATGCAAAATCATTAAATTCGCACCAACCAAATGTTACGATTCATAAAAACAGAAATTAAAAAAATCCAAAATTTTATAATATTTGGCAACTCTGGCATCTTTATGTCATGGCTTCGTTTTTGTAGGACGAAGAAGAGTAAGAAGCCAGTTGTCTCATATTGTCACACTAAGATGATCAGTTGAGGGGCCCTGAGTTATGAGCTCATGATCGTTCGCTTAGTAGCGGACACGCAACCAATTAGGCTACGAAGACCCCTACTTAACTTAATTGTAGTACTACTTAACTGTAGTACAAATAGTTATTATTTAATAATTCATCAAAGTTTGATGTGTAAATAGCCATCAAATAACACCTCAGAAAAAATATCATGCCCAACATCATACAGAACTACTAAAATTGTAAATATTGGATAGAATTATTCTTGAAAGTCTTGTCAGATGAGTCATTACTGATTTTGAACATCAAAAATTTGTTTCCATGCGAATTTCAATATTTTCGAAATAATCTCTTATTAACACTGAGTGGGGGTGAGCATGGGTCAAGCACAAAATTGAATTCCATGCCAAACCGATATAGTGATTGTCAGATTTTCATGAAAATCTGAAAATCATGTAGTTTTATTCCTCATCGAAAAATATTAGACCCGTTTTCGCCACTTCCATTTAATGGTGGTCCGAAAAATCAACTTTTCCCCCTTTTTTATAAAAATGATATTTTTCAATAATTCATAACTTTTGAATTACTGGACCGATTTAGATGATCAATATATCAAATTACAGCCAATGAGCTAGTTTTGTAAACATTAGAATTCAAAAAAACAGACTTTTTTCGTAATTATTGATTGTAATTGTTTTTCATAGCTTACATGGTTTCGGAACTAAGGTCAACATATTTTTTATATGTTTTTCTTGAAAGCTGAGGTTTTTTTACATAACATATCCGAATATCAGAGGGGTGTTTTGCAAAGTTAACATGTTTTCAGTTTTCGTTCAATATTCCTATGCGACTGGACAACTTCTATGCGATTAGAATCCAATTTTTATGCACATGTGATATTTCATGTGACTTTAAATTGGCATATCGATCATCTGAATCGGCCCGGTAGTTTAAAAGTAACGAATTTAAAAAGTCACTATTTGAAAAAAAAGGGAAAAATGATTTTTCGGAAATTTTGGAAAATCATAACTCAATAACACAAAATAATGCATCTCTGAATTTTGGATATGTTATCTAAAAAAAAATCTTAGCTTTCAAGAAAAAATATGAAAAAATATAGCGCCCTTGGTCCCGAGACAATGTAAACTACAAAAAAATACAATCAATAAATACAAGACCAAAATCCAAAATTTCTGCAGGTATAATTATTTTTCGAAAAGAGACTAGCTAATTGGCTTTAATTTGATATGTCGATCATGTGAATCGGTGCAATAGTTCAAAAGTTATTAATTTTCAGAAAAAAATTGAAAAAATTATCTTTCGGGTCACTCTAAAATGGAAATGGTAACCTATTTAATTTGATATGTAGATCATCCGAGTCGGTACAGTAGTTCAAAAGTTAAGAATTTAAAAAAATATCATTTTTTGAAAAATTCAAGAAAATTCATTCAAGACACTTATATGTTGTTAAATTAGTTTGAAATTATTGAGAAATTGATTTATAAACATATAACAGAAAGTAATATTCACTACTTTGATCCATTGTCACCCCCTCTAAGGGGTGAGATTGGGTCATCTTTCATTTAATCGTAGTTCAGTGAAAAATTATTATTATTCAACAATTCCTTGAACACTTACGAGTGTTCATCATTAGAGAACATTTCTACTTAATCAGAATTGTGTTTTACTCTAATTTACGATAGTTATTCAACAAAATGTTCGAAAACTACCTTTTTTGACCCATTTTCACCCCCATCGACGGTAGTTGAAAGATCTCGTGGAAGATCCAACTGCGACTCCTTATATGCTGACGAAACCTTTTACTTGAGGTTTTTCTCAAAAACATAATATACTGAAAAAAAAAATTCTAGATTCTGCAACAAAATTGAATTTTTCATGAAAATCAGGACGAAGGCTAGATTGTGAAAAATAAATCAGGACGCCTCAAATAGATCTCAAAATCAGGACAGATGGTAACCCTAATATAAAGTTTAAATCTCCAAAAAATAACCTCAAGATCAAGTATGGCTTGTTCTGGTGTATGATCTTCTCAGCTCGAATTTCCATTTCGGGTCTATGGTACTAGGTGAGGCCGTTTCGTCACTAAGTTGGGTAGGGGAGCGGTATATGAAAACAGTACGGAAGAAAGCAGAAGGGGAATTATTTCCTTGAAGCGTGAAAGAGACAGACTGATCACGAGCGAGCTTGGGCACAAGCGTATTGTGTTTTGTTTACAAACAAAACACAGTAGACTTCCAAGATGGCTGAAGAGTGGTTTTAGCAAGTTGGCCCACCTTAGGATATACTTCTACGCGCCTTGAACCTTCGATGGGCCACATATCCATCGAAGATTCTTGAAGATCTGACGATCATGGTTGCCATAATAAAATAATAAAATCATAATTTTTGGTCTCGGAAAATCTTTTTATCTGAGTTTTTACTCAGACAATCTACGGTCGTTTGTCTGCTCTCAGCCACCACAGCACAGAAGTTACTAATACAGGTCGGACTCGATTATCCGGAATTCGATTATCCGGAATTTTTCTGATTTTATTTTTAGATCAGAAATTTTTAATAATTTGTTAATAGGCTTTATAAATTTGATCTTTTGAACAAAATTGAACGTAGCTAGGTAGATGAGGGGGTTATTCCATACAATTAGTTTCGATTATTCGCAGTAGATTTATATACGTAGACATTTCTAAATTCAAATGAATACTTTGAATTATTATTTAAACATACCTAATATGATAATTGAATGGAACATGGGTGTAACTAGGATGAGCAGGGTCCGTTTATTATGTTTAAACTTGGTTATCCGTACTTTTTGCTTCAAAAATCATAAATTCAAATGAAAATGTAAATTTAATAATCATAAATACTATGATCATTCGCAAAATCATGGACGTAGTAAGGAAAAGAAAAAGTTGGAGTAGGAGTGTTGAAATGGTTCCAAAGAATACAGAATCACTAACTTTGAATCCGCTTGGATAGTCAAAGATGTTTTCTGGATTCTCAAAAAATGTCTAATTAACATCTTCATATGTTACGATAAATCGCGGAGTAAAATTTATAAAACTTGTTTGGCAAATAATTTTTTTATGATTTATAATTTAATTTATAATTATTTATAGCAGAGTGCTAATGAAATATATCATCTCAAATTTACGGAAGGGACTTCCTGAAAAATGTAGATTCCCGTAAAAAATACACTATACAAAATTTCAGCTCAATCGAACTATATTTACTTTATTTACTAGTGTCGTTTGAGTTTATCGAAAGCCGTAAAATCGTCCAATGTACATGAGTTTGGGAACAAAATGTATATTTCATGAGGGAGTACAGCCTGAACTCGACTATACACAGTCTCGGATTTCTTTTCACTGTATATAATAGAATCCCAGTATACGGGGTATGGCTATTAAATAACGAGACTACGCGCCTGGAGAGCACCCTAGAAGGGTGGGGGGGGAAAACGAATAGTGCGTTCGGTAGCTTGAAGTGTCTGCTATAATCGTACGAAAACACGTTTTTGTCACTATAGTAGTTTGCGAGCAGCAATGGTTTGAATGGAACGTGCTTTGTAGTGCGCGTCGGAAATATCGAACAACAATGCACCTGCCCATAACGCGCTGTCGGTGAAGCAATTTTTAGCCGATAAGGGCGTTCCAGTGCTCGAACATGCCCCGTACTCGCCAGATCTAGCCCCATGCGACTTTTTTCTATTCTCCAAGATCAAATCCGTACCCGATTTCAGTCCGTAGAAGAGGCGAAGAAAAAGCGACGCGGCTTTTGAACGCCATCACAAAAGAAGAGTTTCAGCAGTGCTTCGAACAATGGAAAAAACGTATGGAAATTATATTATTTTTTTTTCTTTTCTATGTAACACTCCCAGTTCAGTAACTTCTGTCTCCACAGCTTCAAAACCGACGTAAGTTGTTGTGGTTCATCAGACACTGTTAAAATTTCCAAAATTTTACGGTCGTAGTTGAAACTTTTTAGGTTGCGTTTAAATGCGGATTCCAGTAAATAAAATTAGACCCATTATGAGTATCATTAGGCATCATCATTATTTTCATCTTAATCATCTTAATTGTTTACTTTGGGCGCTATGGGCCTTAAAAGAATTATAAACGTAAAGACCGCAATGCGTTTTCCTAACACACAGTTTTTTTTTCGTTTTTCAAAGCATTCTAACATAAAACTGTTGGAAATATATTGTTAGGAGGTACTCAAAACGATTGGTGTAATAATATCACGAATCCCTCATGAAATTTCTGAGCAAAAGTTGGATAATTTTCGTGACCGATATCAATTTTTTTTATTTGTAATCACTAAATGTTTCCGAAAACGTAATCCTATGTGTTTTCAATTTTTAAAACAAGACCTTTCAAAGAAAAATATAATATAAGTGCAGTGAAACAAAAAATAGCACTGTAGCTTGGAATGGTTACCGCTTGGATAATCAGCAATACAATTTATTCCATCATTTCACTATTTATTAACAAATACAACAACATATATAAAGCAATAGCAAAAATGTGTAATGCAATGGTCTTGTATCACAACACAAATCTTTCTGATATCATATGGGCAAATGACCCGTTGCGGTAATTAGGGCAGATTACATATTTAAGCATATTACATATATATATTTAAGCATTTTACATATTTAAAAAAAAAGAGAGAAGTAAACACTGAAAAACACATTCGATGTATGTTTTGAGAAAAGTAGTGTAGGCAATGAAGTTGTGACAATGTAATCTGCAAGAAAATTTTGACAAAGTGTTTAAAATGTGTCATTTGAACCCTCGTGGTAGGTTTAGTGTTAATAATTCATCTGTCCCTATATAAAACGCGAGGAAAATATCTACGACAGGAGGAAACATTTTCTAGTTGAAAAACATATTCAAACACAATCAATTTTGATAAAAGTGGATTAATCCAATATTTCACAACGATTCTGAATTTCCACCGTGGAATCGAGATGTTGGTGAACTCACCATAGTTCACCGACTTCGGTGAACGTGAACGTGAAAACAGTGGTGAATATATACTTCAAAATATTTCCCCGTTCATGTTCAAGCCTGGTTTAGAGTTCCCGTGAACGTGAACTTGAACAAGTGATGGAATAGTACGATCATTGCACGTTGAACTGCATTGCGAACAAACAACTCAAAAAATCGTGGTGAATAGAATGATTTTGTTCACGTTCACGTTCATATTAAAAGTTCGACAGTAAACGTGAAGTAAATAAACATAGATTTTTAAATAAAGTAATTCGGATGGAATATACAGTTGTTCTCGAATCAACCCGACGCAACGAAGTTTTTCAACCCGTGCAGAGATCCGATTGAAAGAAATTGCATCCCTATCAACATTTTCATTGAAAACTTGAGAATTGCTAAACATATCCTTTTACGGTTCACGGTGAAATAATTTTCAGAATGCCCAGGGTCATTCGAACGTGAACATGAACGGGGAAATGTTTTGACGTCTATATTCACCACTGTTTTCACGTTCGCGTTCACCGAAGTCGGTGAACTATGGTGAGTTCACCAACATCTCGATTCCACGGTAGAAATTCAGAATCGTTGTGAAATATTGAATTAATTTACTTTTATCAATATGAATTGTGTTTAAACATGTTTTTTGATTAGAAAATGTTTCTTCCAATCGTTTCAAGATATTTTCCTTGCGTTTTATATATGGACTGATGAATTATTAACAAAAAAGTGAAAATTCTGAAAATTATTTCACCGTGAACTATAAAAGTATTTAGCAATTCTCGAGTTTTCAATGAAAATTTCGACATGGATGCAATTTCATTCAATCGGATCTCTGCACGGGTTGAAAATCTTCGTTGCTTCGGGTTAATCCGAAAACAAATGTATATTTTATATGAATTACTTTATTGTAGCTCGATGTTTATTTACTTCACGTTTACTGGCGAACTTTTAATATGAACGTGAATATGAACAAAAACATTTTATCCATCACAATTGAGTTGTTGTTGCGAACAAAAATCTCAAAAAATCGTGATCAATCGAATGTTGTTGTTCACGTTCACATTGAATATTCGTCAGTAAAGCCTGGTTTGAAGTTCCCGTGAACGTGAACTTGAACAGGTGATGGAATAGTACGATCATTGCACGGTGAACTACATTACGAACAAACAACTCAAAAAATCGTGGTGAATAGTTGTTCACGTTTACGTTCATATTAAAAGTTCGGCAGTAAACGTGAAGTAAATAAACATAGATCTTCGATGAAGTAATTCGGATAAAATATACAGTTGTTCACGAATCAACCCGAGGCAACGAAGTTTTTCAACCCGCGCCAAGATCCGATTGAATGAAATTGTATCCATATCAAAATTTTCATGGAAACTTGGGAATTGCTAAACATATCCTTTTGCAGTTCGCAGTGAAATAATTTTCAGAATGCCTTGGGACATTCGAACGTGAACATGAACGGGGAAATATTTTAACGTCTATAGTCACCAATGATTTCACGTTCACGTTCATTGAAGTCGGTGAACTACGGTGAGTTCACCAACATCTCGATTCCACGGTGGAAATTATTAACAAAAAAGTGTTTGTCCGCGTTCACGTTCACGGGAACTCTAAACATACTAGAGATGGGCATAACAGTTCACTTTGATGAACGGTTCACTCATTAACCGTTCATCTAAGTGAATCAGTTTTTTTTAACCGTTCTTTCGTTCAGCGGTATTAAGAACAACATAGAATGTTAGCTGGAACCCAACATCAATAGACAACTATTAATTGAGGGGCTTAGAATGAAAGGGGTGTAAGTGATTTGATCGATTTCTCTACATCGATTCTCTCTTTTGGTCATAACTTAGCTGCAAACTCATTCCCAGCTGTCTTTGACAATGTGGAAAGTAGGTCAGAACCTCATCTATCAGATTCTATAGCAAACTCAAATTGGAACGTTTTTGCAGTTGAGTTATTAATCAAAGAAAAAGTTGACGAAGAGATATCGATTAAGTCACTTACACCCCTTGCATTCTGAGCCCCTCAATTGATATCGTTGGATTGGATAGTGTACGTATGGGATTTATATTTTTGAAGTTTAGTGGGGAAAGATAAGCTGCTTCTTCTTTAAAAGTTCTCTTTTTGGACAACACACCGGTTCCATGTAAGATCATATTCCATAATGTTCATTTGGGGGAAAAATCAGCAGCGATTTTCACTAACAATCAATCATACGAACAATCACGATAACACGTACACGCAATAGGCCAAACAATGAATTGAAAGCAACGAAAAAACTTAGTCCTCACTATGAGATTTTATGTTTACCTAATCCATGAATCGCCCCAGCTTCCCCAGATTTTTTCTGATAATCAGGAAATATATGAATGTTACGCGGAATTAAAAGAATACATGAAATTGAAAATATATAGTTTTGCTCTTAAAACTACGAAAATCTAATTTAATTTTTAACACAAAATTGAGTATACATTAACAAAATAAACCCTGCGTTAGATGCATTTTGCTCATCATGACAATATCGTTTTATTTTCCTTATAAGCGTTCTCGTTATATTTATCCATTCCGTCCAGCGCAAATCTGTTCAGCTGCACTAGTTCGTTCGCAAACAGTTCGCCCGCAAACACTTCGTCCTCAAACAGTTCGTTCCCAAACAGTTTACTCTCAATCAGTTCTTTCCCATACAGTTCACTCGCAAACAGTTCGTTCTGAACCAGTTCGTTCACAAGCAGTTCACTCTCAAACAGTTCACTCGCAAACCGTTCTTTCGGAATCAGTACGTGGGGAGAACTACCGTTCTTTGAAAAAGAACGACCGTTCGTTCACTCTTTTCGGCGAACTAGTTCGTTCGTACCGTTCGTGAACGGTTTGCCCATCTCTAAAACATATCTTAAACGTGAATAAACATCGAGCTTCAATAAAGTAATTCGGGTAAAATATAACAACTGTATATTTTACCCGAATTACTTTATTGAAGCTCACGAATCAACCCGAAGCAACGAAGTTTTTCAACCCATGCAGAGATGAAACTGTATCAATATGGAAATTTTCACTAAAAACTCGAGAGTAGTATAACATATCCTTTTACAGTTCACGGGGAAATAATTTTCAGAATGCCTTGGGACATTCGAACGTGAACATGAACGGGGAAATACTTTGACGTCTATAGTCACCAATGTTTTCACGTTCACGTTCACCGATGTCGATGAACTATGGTGAGTTCATCAACATCTCGATTCCACGGTGGAAACACAGAATCTTTGTGAAATATTGAATGAATCCACTTTTATCAAAATTGATTGTGTTTGAATATGTTTTTCAACTAGAAAATGTTTCCTCCTGTCGTTTCAAGATATTTTCCTCGCGTTTTTTTATAGGGACTGATGAATTATTAACAAAAAAAGTTTTTGTTCACGTTCACAAGAGCTCTAAACCGGCCTTTAGATCGAACATGAGAAAGCAGGGCATCACGCTACATAGGAATGCCAAAATGACTCTCTTTCAGACTGATTCAAACGCCATATGAATAAAATGTGAGATAAGAAAAAATATTATTGACATCAGACATAACTAATATTGGAACGTTATTTTTAAAATCTGTAGATTTTGTATGAAACCCAAAAAATATGTAATCTGTAACTACAGATTCTTTGTTTCAAAAAGTCTAAAATCTGTATAAATACATATTATTCTGTAGATATGGTAACCCTACTAACGATACTAATTACTAAGCCCAAAATTGATGCCCTGGGTCATCGAACATTGTCAAACAAATAATCGAACCTACCTTTCAAGATTGGCCTTCCCTGGGGCTTTGGCATGTGGGGAATCTGTGGGCCCGGGTGCGGTTGCTTCAGATTCCAGGGAATGCCACCAGCCATTCCCGGCGGCTGTGGATTGCCGCGCATTTGCTGTGGATTTGGCTGCAGCGGCTGTTGTTGTTGGGGTGGTTGTGGTGGTGGCTGATGTGGCATTTGCGGAGGCGCAATCGCATTCGGGTGATGGACCGATGAACCGAGACCACCATGATGATGTGGCAGCTGTGGAGGCGGTCCCTGTTGTCCCTGCTGCTGATTCGACGATGGATGCGCAGGTGGATGTTGGCCAATGAGAGCGTTCAGGTTTCTTGGTTGGGGCTGTTGTTGTTGCTGTTGATTCAAGAGGTTGTTCACCATAATGTTCTGGTTCAGCGGACGTTCGTTCTGTTGAGCGTTTATGGTGCTGGCAGACGACAGTGGTTCACTCTCCTTTTCGGCGGTCATCTTGCGCAGTACCGAGGTTGGAGTGAACGCCAGCGGGGTAGGAGACGAGGTGTGCTGGGAATGGGAATGTGAAGGAGGGTTTTGTTTAGCTGGCGAAGCGACTGAAATGGACACTGCTGTTGGAGTTATATTTGATGATGACGACGAAGCAATTGTCATTATCGAATTGCTCGTTTGCCCGCCGGATGAAACGGCCGTGGAATTTGCTCCGGTGGATGTTGCTGTAGTCGTTGCTGAGGGAGCCGCAGAAGAGGAAACTGAACTAACTTCGGGTTGACTGCTGGAAAATATGGAAAATTAGCATTGATTGATTTATTGCAATTTTAAGAGCACTTCAAACACACCGATTTTGTTGTTGCTGCTGCTGTTGTTGTTGTTGCTGTTCTTGGCGTTTGCGATAATTTTCACGCTGTTCTTCTAGTTTCTTGCGAATCAAAGCATTTTGCATAATTGACTGAGTGTGGAACTGCAGTTCCCGGGGAGATGGAATTCTCTGGGGTATTCCATTGGGTAGCGGAGACAGGCGCATCTGCTGCTTGGAGTGATGCTGAAACAGAAGATTTGCATTACCGGCTGCAGCAGCGGCTGCCACAGCCGCAGCAGGTGGAACAGCGGCCTGTGGTAAAATCGGAACCGCTCCCGGGCTAGGCTGGATCAGAATATTCGGCGAAACAACACGAGGGCTGGTATTGATGGTGCTAAGTACAGAGGAAAGAATTTCGCGATGAGGTTGAGCGGTGGCAGGATTAGCCAGCTGCTGCCACAAATTGTGCTGGGAGACTTCGCCGCGAGCAACACCATGCAGAAGTGCTTGTGCTTCCGGGCGTTTTAGAATTTCCGCCTGACGAACATCGTTGGCCGGATGATGGATTTGATTGAGATGCAACATTTTCTGGAGCAACTCATTTTGCTGCTGCTGCTGGTGGTGCAACATATTGACGGGATGTGGTTGTGCATGCGGGTGATGATGTGGATGTGCTCCGGGAGGGGGCTGAGAATTGTGTGCATGCTGACCATGTGGACTTTCCGAGATTTGCGCCAAAAGTTTTTTGAAGGCGTTCATTTCCTGCTGTTGATCAGAGTTAGATGGAATTCCGTTGCCCGATGATGATGGTGTTATCAACCGTGGAATGGACGGAATTGCATTCGTACCATTGCGAGAGCTGCTATCAACATCATTCTGCCGGAAGCGAGCTTCCAGCTCCTCAACGCTATGAATTTGACCAACGTTAGGTGCAACTGGAATGGGACCCAGGGGGCCATGGTTGCTTGCGTTTGATCCACCTGTCACACCGAGCATCTGCTGAAGGTTGCGATTCTGCATTTGTTGATGATGTTGCTGCTGTTGTTGTTGTTGTTGTTGCTGCTGTTGATGTTGGATTATTGGATGATGAGCCATCATTGACTGAGAATGCGGATGTTGAGCTGGCTGCTGCATATGTTGGGGTTCTTTTTCTCTCTGCTGTTGCTGCTGCTGATGGCGCTTTTCGCTGCGCTGGAACAATTCCAGCAACGAGTTGGAAGAAGTACTTGCGGCCGGAGAAATTGGGGCAAAATATTTGTTCGAATTCGAATCCGGAATGTGGTCATCTAGTCCAGTGGAGCTGAAGTCGTTAATCATGTTGTTTATCTCTTCCTGCAGTGAGGAACGGCGGCTGTCGAAGGGTGGATTCGTCTGCGGCTTTTGCTGCTGCTCAGTTTGCTGTGGTTGCTGAGGAGCGTTATCCTGGCGAAACCACTGTGAAAATCGGGATCCAGTGCTACCGCTCTCTTTGCTGGGTAAGTCCGGCTGGGGGTAATAAAATAAATTGAAATAGAACATCCAAAAGAAGCATTTGACGAATTTCATGCCAACTCGACTGGCCATTGGCAGCAGTATCTAAGATTACAGTGAAACGAGCTTCCAGCAGACATTGTTCATTTGAGCAACTTTGTATACTTGAAGTATTCAAAATAGAATTAGACTACTTTTTGATAACGGCCAAGGTTTTTTTCTTGATTTTTTTCTACAAAAAATTATAACTTAAACTCTATAATACCTACAACATTTTGGTCAAAGAATTAAATTATGAAATTGGAAAATCAAAAAAATCAGTGAAAAAAAAGTTTGAATTTGTTTTTTCTTGAAGATGTATTTTTTAAATTGACCAAAGTTTATATAAATAGCCCTTGCAGTTTTTAAGAAGTCATCCATACATTGGAATATGGGCACTTTTACAGAGAAAAAGCTTTTCTAGCAGCAACTTTTTCATATTTTTTTTAATACAGCTAATCCTAATCTTGTTTGAAGTCAAGATAGCGATATAGTGTATTCGACAAAGTTTTAGCTCTTATTAAAATACGGACTTTTCTCAAAAACATCAACTTTCTATCTTGTACAGTTTCTGGAAGATATGGCATTTTTGTATGGAGACTGCTGAAAAAAACTATCGAGACATTTTTATGTGTAAATTCTCGCGTTTGACATGTCCTTGTCGTGTTGCTAAATAGAAAAAAGTTTTCAGAATATTCGCTCTCTCCTTCTTCTGTAGGAGCCTTGAACCACTGCGACTATCAGTTGGATCTATTGTAGTGCACTCCAGTTTGCCCTGTGACAGTGCATTCCACGACTGAACAGATTCAGCAGTTCGCTCCCTCAAAAAACCCTCATCCAATTGATCTTGACATTGTTGAGCGTTGTCGAACAATTGCGAATTACCATTCATGAAATCTAAACCGCTCCATTCTCCATTTGATGAAGGTTGTCGTTGCTCAAATTGGCAACCTTTTTCCCATCCAAAACGAAAAAAAACAAGAAATATTATTTGACAAAAAAAAATTCCATAACGAAATTCCTCACTAAACAATATCACCAATTATTGAGTGGAGACGTATGATAACCAAAGAAAAATCATTGACGGGTAACGTTCATTAAAAATATTGACAAATTTTTTTCGAAACAATATAATGTTCGTATGAAAGTCGTGGATATCACGTCATATGAAAATATGAAAGTCGTGTTTTTGAGTCATATTTTTTGTAAAAAAAATTAGAAAAATTAGGTTTGGGCCTTTTCAAAAAGTAGTCTAATTATTTTTTGAATATTTGAAGTACCGTCATCCGAAGGCAAATTGATCACCGGGTGAAATTGATCAAATGTACTACTAAAAACAACCTGCGATTTTTGGAGGTATTAGGTAATTAAATTTAAAACTTTTTTATTTGACTCCTGCTGACCTGGCAAACATCGTCCCGCCCAAAATTTATTTTTCGTTATAACATCCACATTTTCTTACTAAGCGCACGTTCATGTGTTCAATCGCAGAACTGTTGATTGATTGATCTTCTAATCTACCCTTAAAAAAATTTACTATAAAATTTCGATACTTCTACCAAAACTCGACATTATTATATCAGATTATTTTCAGACGCAATTTTCGTGCAAGATTTTTCATCCACTTGCCATTAACATGTTTCTCCGTTACATGGAATAAATGTTCGATACAGGAAATGATAGAATGAAGACAGCCTTAAATCGAACAGTTCCTTTCTCGAGCTTTGCTCTTATCAACATATTTGGCGATTTATTTTTATTTATATAGATAGAAAACGATATAGGAGGGCGTTTCATCACAATCAAATCTATTTCCACTTTCGAATCAATTTCGTTACTGCAACATCAAATGGACTAACAACGCTTGTCAATATGTAATTGTAGAACACATGTCAGATTTCAGATTTTTCCGAAAATGTTCTATTGTCATGATTGGTTGGAATATGTTTGGTTGAAATATGTGCAATGTTTTTATGGTACCCCCTCTCCTTTCTAGAGGGAGAAGGGGTGTCATACCACCATAGAAACGTTTCCTGCCCCCTAAAACCTCTACATGCCAAATATAGTTCAATTTGCTTGATATTTGGGGAGGTGTGTCGAACTACCATAGAAACGTTTATCGATCCCCAAAACCTCTATATGCTAAGTTTGATTCCATTTGTTTGATTAGTTCTCGAGTTATTTAGCACCCCCCCTCTTTAGAGAGGGAGTGTCAAACCACCATAAAACATTTATATGCCAAATTTGTTTCCGTTTGCTTGATTAGTTCTCGAGTTATGCAGAAACTTGTGTTTCACTTCTATGGCAGCCCCCCTTAGAAATGTGGGAGGAGTGTTAAACCACCTTAGAAATGTTTCTTGCCCTCTAAAACCTCCACAAGCCAAATTTGGTTCCGTTTGCTTCGTATGCTTCATTTGCGAGGCAGTGATTTAGAACTATCTGGAAGAAAAAACAAATAAATACAAGGTTTGTCAACAATCTTCCCGATGATGATTTGGTTTCATGAAACGCATGGGATCAAAATTGCTCATTCGTTACCATTTCGAGGTTTTTTGACTAACCCGAATGGTCTCTGGATGAGCTGCATATCAAAATTTGGATCTAGATATGAAAAAGGCACGAGTATACTTTTAGGTAGACTAAATCACGTTTTTGTATCTCCAAACTCTTGAATTATCATTTAAACGAACGTAGGTAAACAAATCAGTAAATTTTTATATATTTGTGCAATGAAAATAATGAAAAACGCTTAAGCAAATTTTACAACCAAAATTTTCAAAACGTTCTGTGACCTTCCAGTACTAGTTTTAAAAATAATTGGGTGTAAATTGAACAAAAAAAAATCGGAAATATTCACATTTTTCTGAAAACCGTGATCAATTTGCCCCCGGTTTACAGTATACAAAGTTGCTTAAATGACCAATGTCTTTACCACCACAACGTTTACCTGCAATCTGAGATGGTGCTGCTAATTCCTAAGAGGAGTTGACATGAGATTCGTCATTTATGAGCAGTCACTTACATATAACAAATTACTCGGTAGCGTGTCAAGTTTCAGGAAGTCCTCAAAGTTGAAATCGTCGTTCGCAATCTTAGGTTGTCCAACGGTGCTCGCGTTACTGTTAATAGTCGAACCTATAGCTGACTTCGTGGAGCTTTCACTGGAGCCATCGCCAGGCGTTCGATCTTGTTGAGACGCGTCGACCGGAGTGAGCGACGAACCGATGTTAGCTTTGTCAGTGTTTGACTCTACCACTCCATTGGACAACGATGATTGGTTTGATTTTGGGTTATTGTTTTTGTCGTTTTGAAGTGACGACGGTGGACGTTTGGAATCCTTCACGGAGGATTTCACATTCGGGAGATCATGTTTGGAATCTTCGCGCTTGTTGCTCTTGTCTGGTTTAGTTTCCTCTTCCGAAACGGGATCGTCAAAGCCTCGCAGTTCGATAGTATCCGACTGAGACGTTGGCTCACTGAACCATTCCGGTTCCTCATCTCGACCATTGTCATACTGCCGACGACGATCGTGATAGTTGGAATGGTAATGGCTGTTGGAAGAATAACTATTGGAATGATGGCTACTGCCTCCATGAGAATCATTATTCAAACCGTACGGAGTAGAATAACGAGATCCCATCCGAACATTGCGAGATTCCTTATCATTGCGGTCGTAATCCCGATTGAGTGGCCGCCGCTCAAAACGTTCCTCACGATCACGGTCAAAATCTTTGCGGAAATCTTTATCGCGTTCATTTCGTTCTCGAGAATCTCGAGAATCTCGGGTTTCTCGTGGTTCTCGTTCACGCGAATCGCGTGCATCTCGATCCCTATTTTCTCGAAATGGCAGGTTATTCGAGGCGCGATAATCGTTGCTTTCCGGCATGTCCTTATCCGGACGGTAATCCCAGGAGACATCCCGTGATAAGATTCTACCACTTCCAATTCGTCTCTCCCGTCCGCTCAGGATGTCACGTTCTGGACGCAACAGACCACCGCCAATGGTTAGATTACTAGTGCCGGAAGTAGGAGCAGCAGGCATTTGACAGCCCATATTGAACGAGCGTCGTTGGGGTGAGAGGACAATTCCATCCTCCTTACGCAAACGATCTTTCGGGTCGCGCAAATCCAAACCTCCCGAACGTCGCATTTCGACTCGTCCGGTATTATTCCCACCACTCACGCCGCCGTTCCCGGGACCGTTTCCATTAGCACCACTCGTCCCGGAGTTATTATTAGTTGATGAATAAACGACACGATTTCTCCCATAATTACCCAGAAGACCATTCTTATGCTCATCACACGGACACGATGCTGGTTTCAATAGCGTCGCTATTATGTTGAAACGTTTCTCCGCAGCAGAGCCCCCAATTATGTGGTCGTGTAAAATTGGCCTCTTTTTGGAAAGGTCAACATTGCGTAGCGCTAGCAGCTGGTTCGCCGTGTATCGCTTCCGATCAGACATTTTGCCGTTTGCAGCGGACGAAGATTCACTATCCGAACAGATCGTAGATGATAAAATAGCAGGATCCATCGCCTCCAACCCATTTTTCTCGCTATTGCCGTCAGAGCTACTAGCCCCGATACCACCTCCACCGTCTGCTGATGACGAAAGCGAAGAACTCGAAGTGCCTTTCATATTACCATCTCCAGCAATTAACGCACCTCTACCACTGTCCATGTCATGTTCTTGCACATCGGGAGTTTGACGCAACGTCTCCAGAAGTAATGTTGACTGCAACTCTAGGCTTATTGATTCTGACATAATTCTATCCGCGGTTGAAAATGAGATTTAGCCCACGAAGTATACTTTCGTTATAAACCGTTCGCTTCGATGAAAAGTTTCTTTCAACTCCTCTTCTGCTGCTGTTAACACTAATACTACAAAGAGAATGACTTTTGACAGTTTACACACTGCACACGCACACGCAACACTATAAACTACACTTCGTATGTACACAAAAAAACGAAAACGTCAGAGCTAGCCAGGGGCGCAAATACTTCCTTCTTCCTTTCGCACCAGAGCACACTCGCGTATCGTCGACCCTTCTCACTCAAACAAACGCACGTTTTATCACAGATATATTTCTTTTTCTTTTTTTTTTCGCTTTGTAATGCACTCCTCTTGCAGCAAAAAAAACTGTAGCCCCGTAAGCTTTTCTCCACACAATTCAGGAAATTGTCTTTTTCTTCAGCGCCCGTAAAACCTTACACAGTACAATTTCCTAGCTTACAAACACTAAAACCTACTTTTTACAAAACAATACTAGCGATTGCTGCACAAATTGCGAACGATAGTAACTCGTTTGCCACTAGAATTTCCGAACTTTTTCGCAGTAGACACAAAAACTTAAATGAGCAGCCATTAATGTACCAGAGATGTACTCGATTCCACGCAACGGTGCAAGGTAGCGATTGATTGCCAAGGTGGTGTAGTGCGTAAAGTATGTGTGTGTGGGTGATTAAAAAAATTGTCACTAATTGTACAGTAAGTTACCTCTAATTCAAAATATAGCTAATTGGACAGACTTATATTGCGACACGAATAATTGGAAATTTTCGCCTCTAAGGCCTTTTCCACATTAGGCAACCGCCACCAAACCTATTTTGGCGATGTCAATCGGGTCTCCAGCTCAGCTCTGCACATTGAGGCAACTCAAACGGGATGCAATCGTTAAATTTCCATCTGTCATCATAAAACTGATATCGCTGGAAGAGATTCCATTTCATTAATTGCCGAAGAAAATCTTATGGATAGCGAATTATTTTAAAATGTTTTTTAAAAACCTACTTCAAGAGGGATTTTTCTGAGCTCCAGCAAAAAGAAAAAAAACCCCTTAATTTTTGCAAATCGAAATTATGTGAACCAAAATGGGTAGCTTGAAAATAGAATTTGCACCTTTGCAGAAAAATCTGCACATCTGGCATTCTTTCTTGAAGTTTTTTTTGAAAGTGCTGCAGCAGCTATCCGCGATGACAAATTTGCAGTGTCCATGTCTAATGGCAACATTCTTGCTTGGGAGGCAAATTCGTCTCTATCAGATTAGAATGCACGGAAGCAGTTTGAACTTGTAAAAATTTAAATGGATTTTTTACTCAATGCCTTTAAGTGTTTAAAACGCGTATTACTTACTCAACCATTTGCCTACACATTTTCTGATTTTTTTCACTTATGCTATTGAATCATTGTTAGACACGATGTTCGTTTAATATTTTGTCACAACTTGCGATTAAAATGTTATTCTATTACTTTGGAAACATATACGCTACGGAGAAGTAAATTTGCATTTAGAATCTTCCTCAATGCCTTCAGGGCGAACAAAAATCATTGCCCATAATTTCATTTTCAATTTTTCGGAATACTGTATCATTTACATAGTTTCGTTTCATTCTCGTTGTGGTAACACAAAAAAAAAAGTTTGGTTTTACCCCTAATAAACATTGAACCTCACCGGAAGCAGGAATCAATACAACAGCATTTGAACGATAAAGTTGCCGCCATATATCGCGCGCAACTCGACTCGACAATTCATAACTTTTGAACTTCTGGACCAATTTAGATGATTGACATATCAAATTAAAACCAATGAGTCTTCTTTGAAAAAAAAAAACCTGTAAAAAAGGATTTTGTTTCCATAATTATTGATTGTACAGGAATTCACCACACTGTGTTGGTTTCACAAAAACTAATATTTGGGTTATACTAAGGCCATGAAGACAACGTTTCCAGAATTCCAGAAGAAGCTTCGTGGATCCAAACACTCGAAATGTTCGGTAACGTTGGAGTACAAACCAGCATGAACCTTTTCTGTGTAAACCAGCGGTCCAACCAAATCTCCGGTGCATGAATCGATTGCAAATATATACCTATATGTATATCTCTTTCGGATCAGCATGCCTAGGACCAATTCTAAATTTATAATAATTAAGTTATTTAAATGTTTAAACCCCGTAGTCCCGACGCTTATTCAACAATAATAATATATATACTATTTTTCTAAGCTATTCGCGAATGATTTTGACTCCGAAATTTGGAACTAATAGATATGTTGGCATGATAACATGCCGAGACAAAAACCCAACGAACCGTCCTTCGCCGTCAATTATTTTTTTCTACAAATCCGGGCGGTTATTTTCGTTGAACGTATGCTGACGGGTCGTTACGTTGCCGGTGTGTGTGAATGTTTTCATACGAATTGCATGGCAGAATAATTGACGGGACGTGAACGTGACGTGGATGTTGTAGTGCAGTGGCTGGTAGCGAAAATCTACATCGCAATTATAACTAAGCGGAATTCAGAACTGGCACTCGCTTATATACAGATTGGTGCTTTGAAAGCTATTTTTGAACCATTAAAACAAGTTTTTGAATCAAAACGTAACGACATTTTATTCTTCGAATAAAGTGATTATTATACCATTCAAAGCAGCCGTATGGCACCCGCCATGTTTTTGGTGCCAACATCTCACACGTCAGGAGTATTTGTTTTCTTCAAAACAGCGATCCGCGTTGACGGCAGTGAGCTTCGTTTACTAGTTTAGGGGAGCGTCAAAGAACAGCTGATTTTCAGTCGGAGTGAACGTTTTCAAAATTAAAATTATGAAAGAAAATTAGCTTTTCCATATCAAATTAGTATTCTGTTTAAATTAAAAACATTTTTGTTTGCAGGTGGGGAAAAAGTCTCATACGAAAATTGTTTATGAATACAACTTTATATAATAGAGAAAAAAATCAGCAACAATGTTGGAATTGTAAGACCATATGGATGAATGAAAGTCAGTAATACGTGTTTCTAATAATTAAATAACATAATGTGAAAATTTTCATTCAAATTTTAAAATTTGAAAACCGGCTCCGTGTCTTCTAATCTGGTAGAGATTACACTAACGATTTTTCGACCCAAATTATGGCTCTAACTTGAAGTCGCCACCAGACGTCGACGTCATCGCGAATTACCAATTTACCACCATCTGACATATCGTGATGTCGATGATGAACTTTTACAGCAGCGGGATAGTGAGATAGGCGGTTACGGTAGGTAGAGTAAGATAGCGATAATCGTGTCATACACCTGATTCAAAGGTATTAACACTCAAAATCTTGTTCCTCCTATGTTACGCTCTCGTTTCTTTGAACTTGCACCCTAGTATGGAAAGGAAAGACGCAGTCCTACCTTCCCAGTGTAAAGTGCGATTCACATACAACATCCACGTCGCGTTCACGTCCCGTCACTTCACGTTACGTCAATTATTCTACCATGCAATTCTTATGAAAACATTCACATACACCGGCAACATAACAACCCGTCAGCGTACGTTCAACGAAAACGACCGGCAGGATTTGTAGAAAAGAATAAAGTGCGCTACACATACAACGTCCCGTCAACTATTCTCTTGGACTTATTTTGCCGACTTCGAAGTTGCCGTTGCTGGTGTATGTGAATGCGACCATATGTTTTCTATAAGAGAATATTTCACATTTCATTCGTTTACGTTGACTTTACGGTAACGGGATTGATGGAAACGTTGACGGAACGTGGACGTTCTTTTTCGTAACGTTCTATGTGAATCGCAAATAAATCGAATAAACGCAAACAAAATCTGACGTCACAAATTCTGACACTGATGGAAATCTTCACTTCCATTTAGCAGTTGCAGCGCGCCCAGCGCGCATTTGTTGTTTCTTGTTTTTATTGCACCTTTTTCACGTTCAAGGTCCACTGTTGCAATTTTTCGTAGTTCGGCTCATTGTTGACAGCTGATTTTTTCAGATTTTTACGATACTCTCGATTAACTTCTAGAATTTTCGCTTAAATATATCAAATTTGTAATCTATCAATATTACGTGGATCTGTGACAGTTTCCACAACGGAGACTCTCAGGCAGTGCGTTGGATTGTACACTTTCTGTCTATCGATTCTGGTGTTATCCGCAATGGCCTGGCGTTCGCGGGGGCTCAGTAATGCTGATCTAATTCGTCAGTTGCAAGGTAATATATGGACTTCTAGGAATGGGTAAAGAAAAGAGTAACTTCCGTAATTTTACTAGAACATGGCATCATTAAAAGCGAGGCCGTTGCACAAGCCATGATTGCCACCGACAGAAAATTCTACGTTGCAAGTAATCTAAATCCGTACATTGATGCACCCCAACGTATCGGTCATGGCGCAACTATTAGTGCTCCACATATGGTATGATTGGAAAAATTGTTTGTATTTCTTTCAATACGCATTGTTTTTTTCTGCTTGTTTCGTAGCACGGTTACGCGTTGGAACTTCTGGAGAAAAATCTAAACAAGGACAGTAAGGTGCTAGATGTGGGTTCTGGGTCAGGATATTTGACAGCATGCTTTGCTCGTTACATACACAAAGCGGAAAATGCATCCGGATTTGCTGTTGGCATAGAGCATCACCCAAAGTTGGTGGAACTTGGCAGGAACAATATGAACGCTGATGATGAAACACTATTGAGTACGGGAAAAGCAATACTTGTTGGTAAGTGGAAAGCATTCGCACACATACAATTATTCGAATGTCATGTTGATTATCTACACAGAGGGTGACGGTCGTAAAGGATGCAAGGAGTATGCTCCGTACGATTGTATTCACGTTGGTGCTGCAGCCCCCGAGACTCCCCAAGAATTAATTACCCAGCTGAAGCCGGGAGGTCGACTAATTGTTCCGGTAGGACCGGACGGAGGTACCCAGTATCTGGAGCAGTATGATAAAGACTCTGATGGGAAAGTATCCAAAACACGTCTAATGGGGGTAATGTACGTACCGTTGACGGATTTGCACACGTGATGCTTGAGTCGGGGAAGCTTTTGGCTCGGAATTCGGGCGTTGTTGGTGCTGGTGTTGCTGCTGCTGTTTGTATACTCTCTCCAAAGAAGATTCTCATCGATGTAGAGTAAGGCGGGACCGATTCCCTACATTTTACATCCCCGGAAAATGGACTTTTTTGGATGTTTGATTATTGAGTTCCACACTATTTTTGATATACCAGAGTGGCTTGTGGCAGCTGCTTGGAAAACTATGATCTATACGCTTTGAACGCTGAATTATTTATTCGTTGTGTGTTCAATATGTGAGTATTTTGTGAATAATTATGCTAGGTTGTAATAAATTGCTCTGATATTAGAAAAAATACATAATTGGCTTCTATTTATTTCAGTGTGTTTTCATGAAATGATGTTTCAATCTTGTATAGAATAGAACAGAGATTTTTATCCTGTTGCATTCCAAATATACATCATGAAGAGCTTAAACATCTACTAAAGCTCTTTCACTCCATATTTGTTTATTTTTAGCCGTTATTCGCAATGGCATTTGGTCGGTGTTCAGTCAGACCACACAAAGTAACAAAATACGAAAAATTCGTTAATAGTTTCAAGTTGTTTCAGAAGTTCTTACCCCAAAGGCCAATCGCATTCTAAGTGTCTGGCACCGTGACCGGAATAAATCGCCGCAGTAAACAACTGCAACAGAAACCACACTTAGAAAAAGGATAGTAGAATAGAAATATTGTGGCGCGGGAAAAAAGTCACAGTAGGGTTGTGTCCGAGACACGACCGCATAGTTGACGTAGGATTCCGTTAGGCTATCTGTTGATTTTGGATATGCTGGAAAAATTACATCGGTAAACTCTTTGGTAATGATTTGTTGGCCCTGAAAAGGGCCGTTTTGTTTAGTTGTGCGGTATTGTTTGTTCACTCCACTAGTGTTTACCGAGTGATGATGATAGAAAGATGGTAAAAAGTCGTTGGATGGTGCGTATCAGATAAAAGATGCCGAAGTGGAACGAGATATGATGGAAACCGTCCTCTGTGATCCTTGACGAGATGCCTCCTGTGTTACGTAAGGATGAAATAAAGAAAAAAAAACTCACCAACGTAATATAAGATAATTACGAATACAGAACACAATTATCAATTTTTCTCGTCAGTGAAAACTTGTTACTTTAATATAGAGAAAACATATTTGAAATGGAAAAGGTAAATTTATTTTATAATTGTTACTTTCTGAGTGTTTATTCAACCCAATGCGAATTTTAATTGGATTAACAATATCACAACATACTATACTATACGTAGAGCATATGGGAAATCACTTTTTCTAATATTTCTTCACTTTTCCAATTCTCTCGCCGTATAAACTTTTATTGGGTGAAAATGAATACGACAAAACAGACAGCTCAAACCGAATGACCCGTTCTCGAGCGGGAACACACCTAGGTTTTTATTCATGAAAATTGAAATAAATCGAGTTCACTGCCGACCCGCCATCGGAAAGGGTGGTGTCTCGCACGCAAACCTGGGATTCACTGATTGCACGGTTAGTTTCAAATATAGGATACGATCCCTTAGCAATGCCCGACCGGGGATGAGATCCGCAAACATTTCGATTTGAGTCAAAAATGGTTCAGGTGCGTCAACTGATCCATTATACTCAGGGATGCATTGGATAGTATCATTCATTGGAAATACGTACTCATTGTCCATTTCCATTTTATTTCTAGCCAATGCCAGTTGAAAATTACGATTGTCTTGTAATAACCGGGTTTTGAAACATTTTATGCTTTCGTTGATGTCAAGGTTTCTTGATTCGTTTGGTTGATTAATAATAATTCTGTCCCTCACGTATTCCCTTTCTAGTTTGCCAATGTGGTCCGTAAAGTATAAATTATTAACTTGTTTCTCTTCTTGTCTATCCACTATCAAAGTCGAAGATAATGGAGAATCTTTTGATTGGATGAACTGTTGGCTCCCCCGAGAGAGGGAAACTTCCAAGGAAGACTCAGACTCAGAATTTAGAAAACTATCTTCGGGCCCGAGGAAGACAGCCCAATGTGCCGGTGAGAAATGTGTCGATGTAATATCACTGATAGCACGAAGTGAAGAATGTTGGAGGGATACACACAAAGCGACCATCGGACAATTCTGTATAGTGAAACGGAACCCTAAGGTGGTACGAAAAACAAGAACCTGTGAGCAGGAAAGAAGGACAACAGCTTTTGACGAGGAGCTTTTCGTCGAAGCATTATGCATAGACAGCAGAACTCCTAGTCTGAACGCCGACGAGCTGATGATGAGGGCATACAACACAGGGATGCTGAGAATAATTGTCTGCGAGCCAAAAGAAGAAAACGCCTTGAATCGGGAGAGACATAGAACAAATCGAACTGCTATAGGAAGCTGTGTCGAGACGTCAACGCAAATCATTGTGGTGGAGCATATCGAATCGTGATGGCGAAATTCCGTGGTTCAACGACTCCCATGGAATTATGTCCGAAAAATCTCGGGGTCATCGTGAAAAGACTCTTTCCGCAGCACGATCCACCGACGTCTTCAGGATGGTGCTGCAGACATGCTTGGATGATGGTCACTTCCCTGCGAAATCGAAGATCCAAAAGTTGGTGCTGTTTCCGAAACCAGAAAATCACCTGGAGATCTAGCATCGTATAGTCCTATTCGTTTGTTGGATACTTTAGAAAAGCTCTTGAACAGGGTTCTTCTCAACAGACTGGTGCACGGAGGGAGATCACGGATTGTCGAAAATGCAGTTCGGGATCCAGAAAGGAAAGTCGACAGTGGACGCTATTCGGACAGTTAACGAGAAAGCTCAGGTCTCGCTTGAACAAAAACGAAGAGGTGATCGTTATTGCACCGTGATTTTGATTGACGTGAAGAACGCCTTCAATAGTACCAGTTGGGAGGCTATCCCCGTGTTACTACACAGATTGAAGGTCCCTGGCTACCTGTACAGGATATTGAGAAGTTATTTCCAGAATCGGATCCTGGTATACAACACAGACAGGGAACATAAACTGAAACACATCTCAGCGGAAGTTCCACAAGTTTCCATCCTAGTTCCAACGCTTTAGAACACGATGTACGACGGTGTACTAACGCTAAAGCTACCCAAAGGTGCGGAGATCGTGGGCTTCGTGGACGGTAGCTTCAGTAGGCCTCAGTAACTGGATGGACAGTAATGTAAGTAAAGCTCCAGATGGCACATCACAAAAACCGAATCACGGTGAGGTTAATTTTAACTTGACGCAGATCCTGTCTGGGCATGGTGGGGGTCTTCTACTTCTTCTATCATCATCATCGAGCATCATTTTAATGTTCGCTTTGGCTGTTGCCTCTAGACAGACGTTTCTATAGTAGTAGCGAATGTATTTTGATTCTGATTCGCTTCGCTTGAACGAGGCTTCAAAATGCCTAACACTTAAAGTGTGAACGATTCATAACTGGTGCATTGGTAAACCATCGATCGCTTATTACTGCTCTAACCAGCAGTATTCGCCACGAAAACTTGAATATAAAAATCATCCGAAATGCTGAGGAGTGGGACCAAGAAGCGCCCTTATCGAGATGTCGTAGATTCGATGCATGTCAACAGATATGACAACTTTTTTTTAAGCGGAGTCAATCCATAATTAACATAACCAAAATCAGGCCATTATCATCGATATAGTGGCCATAGGGATCAAGATCTTCTGTCGTTTAACGATTGTCGGGATGTGTTGAGGTGTACATGAGATTCCTGGAAAATAATAAATGAACAGCGTTGTAACTTGAATATAACTATAAAAAACTTATGTCGCATTTTCAAAGCTCGGAGATATCAAATATTCCAATTTATTATGCTTCACGTTTTTTCATCGCCACAGCTGACTGGGATAGATCATTCCCTATTATTCCTTCTACACCCGAAATTTTATTCGCATATCGTATGCTTCAAAAATCTCAATCCTTGCTAATGAAGCATAATTTACATCTTCATTAGCAACGATTCCAAATGCTTAGACACTCGTGTGAACCTACCTCGCATTTCCGGCCAGTTACTAGATCAGCATCTGTAAACGTTGGTCTTTGGGTGTGGAACAATGGGACTTGTTGGAAGGAATCTGGGACACCTCCATCTTCACTTGTGTATCTGAAGGAGGGTCTTCGCGAAATGGTTTGCACCTTCTTTGCATTTTTACAACTATCACTTGTTTTTATATTTTTCGAATTTTTAGAAATTTGTAATGCAAACAATCGCCTCGTATTTCAACTTGTTTATAAACCCTGTTCTGTGTACAAACAGAAAACAGTAGATTTCCATGATGGCTGGTTTTGGCATATTGGGCCACCCAGTAGTAATACTTCTATTCATCTTGAATACGGGCTCACCTATAGCATACACTCTATTCACCTTGACTTCACCCATTTCAGCACCTTGATGTAGAGATAGACGAG
The DNA here is from genome assembly GCF_029784135.1 of Toxorhynchites rutilus septentrionalis. NCBI lineage: Eukaryota > Metazoa > Arthropoda > Insecta > Diptera > Culicidae > Toxorhynchites > Toxorhynchites rutilus. The sequence goes on along the minus strand of NC_073744.1, from coordinate 141,214,351 downwards.
TGCTCACGAGCCGCTCATTTGAGCAAAACGATCGTACGATCCACGGTTCTTTATAAAAAAAGAGCCGGCTCGATTCAATGAACGAGTGGTTCTGAGCCGCTCAGTGAAATGAACCGCTTTGCCCTGTTTTGCCCACCTCTACCTTGATGTGTATACTAAGGCGCCTCTATATGTGCCAGGTGAAACAATCATATGAAATGCACTTTCAGCCATATTGGAATTGCTGTCGGTATTGTTTACAAACAGCATCAGAACGCTGCCGGCGGCTCTCTACAAACTGCTACGACGCCTATTCGAACGATGCCTACTATGTTCGGCTTTTGCGAATTTATGTGAAATAGAAGGGATGATTTTGTAGTATTTCATTCTCATTTCCACACTCTCGCATGTAAAAAGGCATAAATAGCGTATCCTAGCAATAACAAAACAAACAACCCCCGCTCCACAAACCGTAATACCACCTCTTTTTGAAGTGATGATGTTGCTTCACCTGTTATACATTGATATATATATATATATAGAATATTGGCCTACCTTAGGAAGTATATCCTAAGGTTGGCCAATATTCTAAAACCACTCTGCAGCCATATTGGAAATCTACTGTGTTTTGTTTATAAACAAAACACAATACGCTTGTGCACAACCTCGCTTGTGATCAGTCTGTCTCTTTTACGCTTCAAGCAAATAATTCCCCTTCTGCTCTGTTCCCTACTGTTTTCATATACCGCTCCGGCCTTACCTAGTACACATAGACCCGTCTTGGTGTATACCAGGGATGCCAGGTTTGAAGACATTTCACTTACTGTGAAATCATTTTATTTCCTGAAGACATTATGAAGTATGTGATGACATTTCAGTCCACATCACCACATACACCATGGATTTTTGAAAGATATTATTTTCATAAAATTACTACTATTGGCAGAAAATATCGTCAAAACAAGTAATGTTGTGATAGAATCGATGGTAGTTCTTCCAGCAAAAAATCAATCAACCGTGTATATGATTTGATCCGCTTAAAGCTATAAATGTGCATTTATTTAGGATAGGTTAGATAACAAAATTCATTTCTCGCTCACATTTCGGTCTCCGTACAGTGTTTTTCTCCTATCACAAACTGTATTAATTACGACACTTGCGTGACAATTTATTAGACTGTAAATAGTATTTGGCTTTTAATGTATATTAACTGACGAATAATAGTTTACCTCTGCTCGAAATATAAATGATTTTAACTCAAATAGTTTTCCAAATCACCAAATCGTTTTTTCTCTAACTTTTGTTTTGGTTTATGTTTACGTTTTGCATACTATGTGTTCTTTTTTCACATTTATTGAAATAAACTTCAAAACCTCAAGGTAAGTTTAATAAAACGCGCTATATAGCAATATCTATTAGAATAATTATTGAATAATCTATCAAACATCGTTCAAAACTAAGTTATGAATTTTAGTCTCCTGCAGTATGATTGTGATGACATTTGAACACATTTTTTCGTACCATGTGAAGACATCTGATAAAAAAATCATCTGGCATCCCTGATTTATACACTGGCATCAACAGCGTCCTCACGTTAGTGGTAATAAATAGCGAGCAAAAATGTCTGAATTTGTATGGATTTTTAATTTTTTTTTGTAATTTAATGAAAAATAGATATATATATATATATATATATATATATATATATATATATATATTATTCCTAAACAGCCTGATATTTTATGTAGAAATATGTGTTCTACTCGATTTCATATATTTTTTTCTATATATTCGCAATGGAAAATATGATTTATCAACGTCTGATACTGCTGACTTTAAACCCAGCATCATATCCCTTATTGACAGCGTCCAATTTACTCGTTTTCTCACACATGACAGCATGCAATCCGACATGTCTTTGTTTAAATCCGAGGAAAACTTTTCGCAAGTTTTCACAATGAAATGTTGTTGTTCCGTACTATATTCACAATTCACACTTCCATATCATAGGTCATCAGTGGCGATTAGTAAACTTAGAACGCTCATGTAACTTCATGTTAATTAATCTCCATGAGTTGTCTATTTGTTCGACATTTTTGATTAGCAAATTCACGTTTTCTGAATACACGGCAAAAGCTATGACTTTTTAGTTAGTTTTTTCTTCTAGTTCAATTTTGTGAGAAAAAATAAAGAGTAAAATGGACACAGACGCTTTTTTATCCGCGTGAGTAATTTTCGTGTACGATACAAAAAATCTGGCACACCTGTAGTATATGTCAAACCACGTTGGAGCGGGTCTTGCGGTAAATTGATATGTCAAAATTGTCGAGCATTGTTTACGTTTAAAACAAATATGATATACATACGCATGTTACGTTTCTTGACGAAGACATAACGATACCCATGATTTTAGAAATTGTTTGCAGGTAAAATGTTTGGTTTGACAACAAATTTCAGGTGCTTAATGATTATCCTTTCAAAATTTAGTTTTATTCGTACCAGGAACAAGTGCAAACGTTGAAATCCATTGGCAAAATGACCGAGGAGGTGTCCACTGTTGGTTTCCAGATTATCGCCTTGGCGAAAGAAAAGACAGGCGGCATCAGCAATGATGATTTGGTATCGGCTATGCCTGAGGTGAAACCTGAGCTGCGGGTGCAGGCACTCAACAAACTGCTCCAGGAGGGAATGCTGGATATTATGAAAAAGGGTCAAGCCCTTATCTACCGTTTGAAAGACCCCACAAAGAAATCAACCGCACCGAAAGACATTGACAACGAGGAGAAAATTATTTATACCATTATCGAGGAGGGTGGCAATAAAGGAATCTGGATCAGGGATATTCGAGTTAAGTCGAACCTTATAATGACCCAGCTGAACAAGGTGTTGAAACAGTTGGAGAACAAAAAACTTATCAAAGCTGTAAAATCAGTTAATGTGAGTACGAAGGATCTTATATGCACATTACCATGTGTATGATGATAGTTTTTGATTATAGGCTAGCAAGAAAAAGGTTTATATGCTATATAATATGGAACCAGATCGCTCGATCACTGGGGGTGCTTGGTATCAGGATCAAGACTTCGAAGCCGAATTCGTTGATGTGTTGAACCAACAATGCTTGCGATTTCTCCGAGAGAGGAGAGAAGCGGCTAAAAAGTGTGGTGATGGGCCACTCGCGGTACAAAAGCTGTCTTACTGTACGGTTGATGAAGTGCATAAATTCATTTCAGAGTTGGGTATCAGTAAGATAAAACTGGATGAAGATGACCTGGAGACTATTCTCAAGACTGTGGTCTACGATGGCAAGGCAGAATCAACACCTACCGGGGACGGTAAACATTTGTATAGAGCCATCGAAAACCCGCTACCACCACCGGGTCTAGTACAGATGCCCTGTGGGATCTGTCCGGTGATTAAGAATTGTTCCGACTGTGGGGAAGTTACACCTAAGCTATGTTCATATATAAGCGAGTGGTTAGATTAGTCGATATGATTATAAGTGAGTGCGGAAGAAAGCTATTAAATTTTTGATAAACGTCTCAAATTTTATACTCTGTGCTAATTTTTCATTTTTTAGCTGGATAATTCATCATTAAGATAATGTTAAGAATTCTAAGATTATACATCAAGAACCTCAAATATTCCACTTGCTGTGGTTTCACAAAAATGTGTTTTTACATAAAAATATTTACTTTTAGCATCAAGGTCATATGCTCGGAGAAAATTTGAAATTTCTGTTATGGCTATGATTCATATCAATGGAAGTAGATTGATTATTCAAAAAGTTGCACAGGAACAGTGCAAACTGCATATTGCGATTGTATATCCCGATAAGGTGAATATGTTCCCATGTGGGCTTTGTGCTTTTTGTTCTGGAATGTAGGTCTCGTGAAGAAGTAGACTATAATGAACATTCGTATGCAGATTTCTTTAATCGGTGGTTAGTTCCGCAAAAAAAGTGATTGATTATGTTGAAATTAAGGACGCATTCAACCAGAAAGATCAACCAACCCTCAGTTATGATTTCCGAGTACCTAAATGCTCTGCGGAGAAGTTGAACATGTTTAAAAGAAAATTGATCGGAAACGTCCATCAATTAGCTAACTCATGGAAAATTCGAACGTTAGCTCGAGCCTTTGTGACTTTAATCTAGGTCCAAACATGTTGATAATCCTTCCCTGCCAATTTTCCGACTCAAATCTAGTCAGGGTGTCGACTCAAAACTCGAAGAAAATTTCCCTGATATTCCCTGATTTTCCAGTAAATTTTCAGAAAAATTCCAGATGTAGACTAGTAATCAAATTCTTTACTAATGCTTTAGCTATAGTTCCTAAGATATTTAGTTAGCTTAAACAATGAAATATAAGAACGTCTGTCGATATATTCCAATGGAAAAAATGTTTGTGATTTTTAAATAAGTAAAAGACGACAGAGTAGTGTCGTAAAATCGTTAATCTTTCGGGCTTCTGTGCATTTCCCAAAATTTTCTTATTTCTTTCAATTTTCCTTGTTTTCTAGATAAAGAGAATGAGAATTTTGAACTCGTTGAATTAATTAGCTCAACATTTTTATTGATTCTATCCTTCCAAAGTGAAGCATACCATCGTAAACTTGTCGCATAGCATAAACGTTTCGGCAGAAATGTTTTTTTAAAAACATTCGGTATAAATGGAAAAGCTCTCTCAACGTTGGAGTTTCTACACGAGAGACAGAAGACCATATTGGTTAAAAAGTTCCGTAATCCTATCATTTCCAAAAAATGCTCCAGTCGGTTATTTTCCGGATCATAGTGAGCAAACTTGTTGCTTCTCTTCTTCTTCTTCAATGGCACTAACGTTCCTAGAGGAACTTCGCCGTCTCAACGTAGTATTACTTGCGTCATTTTTATTAGTACTTAGTTGAGATTTCTATGCCAAGTAACACGCCTTGAATGCATTCTGAGTGGCAAGCTCTAGAATACGCGTGATCACAGTGCAAGTCGGAGGAAATTTCTTTGACGAAAAATTCCCCCGACCAGACGGGAATCGAACCCGAACACCCGGCATGTTAGTTGTGACGCTAACCACTCGGCCAAGGGAGCACAACTTGTTGCTAGTTTTGCTATCAATATTGTTTTAGTACTAAGTCTGCTGCAGCTCCACTGATACGTTCAAAATCCTTCAAAGATTAAAAAAAAGCACTAGAGTCAACAGTCAAAAGTTTCTCGACTCGTTTTCCAGCTATTTTTTTAAATCGAAATCAATGCCGTCGAGATCAAGGATATATCAATGCCTTGAAAGCATTAAAAGCGAAAGCAGAACTCCGCATCCCAGACGAAATTTCAAGATTTGTCTGTCGTAAATTTCGGCGATTTTTTTATCCATCAATCTATTGATGAATCCGGAGCTATCCAAATTCAAGAGTTTTTCTTCTCCTTTGTAAAAGTCCAGTTGCAGCTCGCGTAACATGACCAATTCACGTTGGTAGGTTTGTTCAAATATATAATTCCCAGACCTTCTTGAAAAGTTAATCTCTGATGCTTGAGAACGCTCCAAGAACATAGACGTCATGTAACGATTTACCACCTCCATTTATTCTTCCTCCCAAAATCTGATATTTAGATGCAACTGCAGCCTCTTTGTAGTCTTGTACAAAGACTCGTCGAAACCAACGACAAAATATATCTTACGAAGTTTCATCGAGCTCAGAATTCTCAGCTTTAGAGTTCGTGGCAAAGTCTAATATCATCATGAAGCTCATTTTATCAAGCCCTAGCTATACCTTCTCAGCATTTGGTGTTATCAAAATTTTCTAATTACTGCAATAATAAAAATTCTAAATGACTGAATTTATTTTTTTTCCAGATTGATGTCGAAATTCCCTGATATTCCCTGATTTTCCCTGACATTATTTTAATTCCCTGATATTCCCTGATTTTCAAGGATTTTCAAGGTAGTCGACACCCTGCTAGTGAGAAATTCGCTCAATGAGCATCGTGAAATAGGTGCTAGTAAATTAAGTAATATGCGTCACACAAAAACTCTTGTTCATGAAATAGCTTGCCTAACTGTTTCACAAGGTTCATGTTAGTTCTGTTAAAAATTTCGCGCTAGTAGAAAGAATATTTAATCATCTACAAGATCGTCGATTGATGAAAAATCCGCTTCTGCTGCATAGAAACTGCGAATGTAAACAAACGATGTGGACAAGGACAATGTAATCCGTGATACATTCCTAGATCAAACAACATAGCCCAACTATTGAAGATCAAAAATTATGATGATTTTATGATAAACCTATTTTGGTGGAGATAATTCAAGTCTAAAACCATTGTTAGGTAGATTAACTTGTCATGAATAGAAAACTTGAACTAATAGTAACCAGTGCCGAAAATATTCACGTTCACGACATTCAAATACGGCGAATTTCAACTTACCTTGTATTGATGATCTACTGTTCAAGCGAGAGTCGATAAATATGAAACAACACTATTGATGAACACGAGTGGGATGAATATCCCCATCAACATGCCATGAAGTTCATTTTTCATTTGCATCTTTATTTCCGTCATGATATTCGAAACGTCGAACTTGAAGATCACTGCGTGTTAGTGAGAATCAAAGCGTAAAATTCAACGTCAACCAATTGAGTGTTAAATCGTTTAATGGTAAGAGAAGGCATAAAATTTTTGTTTTTGGTGACTTCGGCATTGCAATGTTTAGTATAACTCTTTGACTATGTTTTATGAATCTACTTCCGATCGTTCGGAAACGACATACACCCCCAATCAAATGGTCAATGGGTGAAAATAATAGCCGAAAGGAAAATGAACCTAATCTTGTTTTGATTTCCGGTTTAATGATATTCAACCGCTTACCGCCGCACAACGGTCAACGTTCAATGAAACCCATAATGTTGGCTTTTCCGGATACCTGTTCCTTTAATTTTTTCTGAATATGTTAATAAAACACGTTCTCAATAAATTCACTGCATGCGATGAAGATCAATTTGGCTTTCGTGATAATCTTCTGAAATTATCGACAGTAAGGAAAGTGCCTGAATGCAGGCTTTTAGAAATTCATTCGTGCTGTTTTCGTTTAATATACTGCGCAAAGTTCACGCGTCTCGACTCTTGTGTTATACTCATTAGGACAGATATAATGTTGAATATCAACAGAAAAGAATTCATCCGACACTGGGAAAAAGTTAATTCCTCCATTCGTGAATAAATTTTGATAATTTGTGGCACTGATAGTAACAGTTATATAGCAACTCCTCCAGCGTGTCTGGAATGTGATATCATAATCATGAGATTAAATGAATTCTCATCAACAATATGAGAAAAAAGACTAATCGTGAACGGAAATTCTCTACAGCCTGTCTGTAATGTTCGGATAACAGAAAAGAAAGCATATCCGCCTTCCAATGACTTTCATTTATTCACATCAAGACTTTCTGTACCCCGGCGAAACAATCGAATGAACTTTCCTTTGGTGTGATCTCAGGTTTGAGTTGTACTGAGTTTTGAAGCTGCACAAGGAACACTGGAACAAATTGTGTTTCTCGCGAATATGTTTATTCCTCGCAAGAGCATTAGGGAAGTTCATGTGACAGTGTTGACAGAGATGGGTGTTTTTGGTATGGGAAAGCAAATGATAAGGTGCAGAAAATGCCTTTGGACAGTGTTTGCAATAATATATACCTTCCGAATTCTTCCCATCCATCTCTCCCTCGCAGTGCGTTTGAGTCGATTCCAAAATAACTTCCTCCTCCATTGATAGGACTTTATTCGCTAGTTCGACGTTGCCCTCTGGGTCAAATAAATATTCTGGGACAACCAGTGTTTCATCCAGTCCCTTAGCGATATTCTTACGTTGTATTTTCTTTGGTGTAGTAGTTCCTGGGATATCTTCGACTACTCGTCGTTTCTCCCCACCCGGAAAAGCCCTACTGCTCATAGCCACATGCCGCAGAATGTTGCTCACCTGGCTAGTGAGCTGAAAACGAGGCCTCGCATGGTGCGTCTTGTTCAGCTTCTTCGGCTCTGCAGGAACCTGCTCATCACAACCATCTTGAGCTTGGCCTGGAGACTGATCATTGTTGTCTTCGAGATTTGGCTCAATATCTGCGAACTGCAACGTAAGTCCAGTCTTGCCATCTTCATCATCTTTGGTTTCAACTTGATCCTGGATAGACGGATCTTTCCTCAACATGCATTCTGACTCATTCAATTTAATTCGGAATCGATAACACTGCACAAGCTCATCACAGCAACCTTTGCATAGCATTGCCGGTTCGTTAACGACTTCCGTTTGGAGAATCTGTTGCGTAGAAAATTTCATTCTTTTACGAAAGCTGCTAAACATCGGATTCAATTTCAAAGGTTTCTTTATTACCTTGAACTCGCTGAAGCAGTTAAGCGCATCGACAATCAGTAGAAATTTGCTCGCTATCTGATGTCCTTGATGGGCGGATGACAGTTGCAGAAGCGGTGCTAACTGATCCTCGAAGATATTATAGGAACCTTCGCTGAAGCAAACTCGACACATCCACCGCTCGAGGGTAATTGTTTGAATTTCCATCACTGTAAATGAGACTACTAGGGATTCAAAAACAAATTCCTATTTTTACGTGCAAAATACAAACTGCCAATCTTCGGTAGATCATTTTGCTTCCGGACGGTAAAATTTAAACTTTGTTATGACAAATTGAATTGCAGGACCGTTTCGTCGAGGGCAAGCTGTTTGGCAAATGTAATCGAAACTAGGGTATTTCGATACTAGGTGGTCTATGATAAAAACAAACATTTTCATTCGCTTTGAGGATTTTGCGCTTTGTGTTTGTGATTGTAAAGAAAAAAAAACAGATTTTTTAGCTAAAATGTACATATTTCTAAATAACAATTTTTGTTATTTATTGTTGTTTATTTTTGCATTATAGGCTGTAAGCCCGTTAGCCTTCTTAAAATTAACATGAAAACATCAAATACACATTTAAAACACATTTACATTTAGTTGGTTCCTTAAAAATAATCTTAATTTCCTTCGAATCTCTTCTGTTGTCATACTCACAGAAACCACATCTTGTAGCACGTTAAACTCACGCATGAATCTGATCAATGATCAATTAAAATCAACCTACCCGTATCTAATATGTACATGTATGTACATACAATCCAATATTTTTGCAACTGATTTTATGTAAGAAAAGTGAAATACTAAAGCGGCCCTTACACGATCAGGAAGATTGAAATTATCAATAATGACAATAGTATCAAGAATCACTCCATTCCATATTATCATTGCTTGGAGGAATGCAGCAAGGCTAAGGCTAGGCCTTCAAAGTCGTAAGAGAAATCAACACATTCTAGAAATGAAAATTATCAACGAAAATTAAATTTATTGTTTCAAAAAACCTTTGTAGATGTCAACAGCGTATCTTACTGGTATGCTTCACCCACGTATTTGGGCAATAGATAACACTGTACCGTCGCCATCGTGAATCAACAGAACTAACAGATGGAATGAACAAACTTTTGAAATAAAAAATATGAATGAAAATCATTTTTTTTCGCATCAAATATATTACTCTAGTTTTTTCAGGCAAATGGAGAAAAATCTGGAACTAAAATCATATCTAGTAATAATTTTATTTTATAATAATGAGTTTCAGTAGGGATTTCCGAAACATTATGGAAAATTGAATCAATAAGGTTCAGTACTAAATGATTTATGCATTCAAGTAACAGCAAGTAATTATTTTCATTCAAATTTAAAGAACTTGAAATTGCTTTTGGGCCACTTACCTGATAGAGAGTAGATTGGCTCACAAACATAGATTTTAACACAAGATGCCGTACAGTATCCTAGACACCTCGAATAATAGTGTCCCTGCCCTATTACAGTAATTATGAAGCGAGATCAGAAAATCCGGATTTGCATCATTATTGGCCGTCATATCAATTTATTTAACCTTACACGATCATTGTCATTGTTATTGTTATTGTCATTGTGATGAAGTAATGTCATTATAATGTATCGTGTAAGGGACCCTAAAATCCTGATTTGCATCATTGTTGCCCGTCATATCAATTTTGTCAACTTTACACGATCATTGTTATTACCATTCTGATGCAGTAATGTCATTATTATTTATCGTGTAAGGAACCCTTAACGGTAACAAAGGTCGAATACGTAAAAGTCACGACACGAAAACCATGTTGTGGTTTAAAAACACGTTTTATTCTCAATAATTCGTTTAATTTGACAAGTATACATTAGTAGGTATTATGATTATTGTAAAATCATTGTTCCAGTCTTTCTTCTTATCATAGGCCATTGTTCGAGCTTTTCTTCATACATCGTCTATCATTTTTGCACGAACCCTGTTCTACCATGTTTGGCTGCCAAATTGACAATTTCTGTCAATGTCAAATCGTCTCATTATTTTGAATGAGATTTCTTAGTTATTTTATGAAAATGTGCACCAAAAAAGAACGCGAACATATGATATTTCGATGATATTTGCGAGCAAATTGTTTGGGCCTTTTTTGCTACACAGACGAAAAAGATACACAACACGGCATGGTTTAGCATAGATGCAACATTAAGGCCATTTTCTCACTGCAGCGGGACGTCAGCGTGACTTGGGTGGGGCGTGTGACTGACGTACAAACGAAAACACTTCATGCCGGTGATATTTGTACTTCTTCACTTCTCTCTTGCATATGATTGTATGTAGTAGTGACAAAAACTGCGTGCACGCGGGAGGAGGGTTGCCGGATGTCGTCACATGCCTTCATTTTGATTTTATCACTACGAAGATATTTAATATTGTGAAAACATATCAAAATAAAGAACTAAGAAAGAAGCCGTATCATGAAAGCTAACTTGAACTGTATGCAGGAACGTGTCAACTCCCATTGTGGGAAAAATCTGAGCGGCGAGTAGAATCGAGAAAACATACACATACATTCATACATACATACATACATTCGGTTAATTGTTTATTTGTTTTGATTTTCCACTATTTGTATTTTAAGCAAATAAGTGCAATGTGAGTGAATTAAAATATCGTGGCGAGAAGTAAACCCTTGTACCCCGTGTTGACGCTCCGCTGCAGTGAGAACAGGGCCTAATTGGAGCTCTCATTTCAGAAAAATCAATTGCAAAATTTACTTATACCTCCGCTGCCGTTCTACGCATAGCTGTCCCATGTTCTAAAATCAGCAACCGAGAAAAACTCAATCAAAGTTTTCTACCATATTTGTCTACCAGAAGATATAGGCATTTCATTTTAGCAATACATTGGGTTTATTATAAGCAGAAAACTATTGTTTAATGAAATGTGAACAGATCCCCTCATCCTCTCCTCCTCACAACTCCTTCATGTGCAAGCGATGGGACCGAGCTTGAGTACACGAGCCTGGGTTCGTCTCCTTCTCATCTCTTTCGTAAAATATTGAGATGTGCTCAAGAATACTTCGTTGCACCTCAACATGAGTGATGCGAATATTTTGGCGCTCGCGAGACCTTCTCGTGTGCCTGCCTCAAACCGACATTTGGTGCTGTCGGGGGAAGTTGTGCTTCTGGTGTTAAAATTTTAATCTTCGTAATATGGGACGTAGAACAATTAGTGATGATGAACTGTTCCACATAAATATCGCTGCTAAAGTCATCCAATCAATTCATTCGTTTGTTGCACCCAGCTCACAATGATTGTGTGAGATATGAGGCTGAATAGGGCAAAGCACATTGTCTCTTCTACGTGCTGTGCGAGATCTCAGAAGGCCTAACCAAATGTCACTTTGAGGCAGATACACGAGAAAGTCTCGCGAGCACTAACGCACGAGCAGCTCTTCGTGTACACAACACATGTGCATCGTTCGCATCGAAACGCGAAGCGGCATTTCCTGAACACATCACAAAATTTTACGTAAGAGAAGAGAAAAAGCCAATCCCAAGCTCGCGTGCTAAAGACCGGTCTCATCGCTTACACATGGAAAGGCTGTGAGGAATAGAAAATCGATACTCGTCTCTCGGAATTTCAGCAAACACAGGAAGTCTGCTCGCTCGGCTGCCTCGCTCATTTGTTGCAGACAGCTCCCAATGACTTTGTGAGATGCGAGACTGTATAACACAAAGCACACTGTCTCTTTTGCGTGCTGTGCGAGATCTCGGAAAGTCTAGTCCTAAATTATGAAAAATCGTATGAAAATCATTGAATTTAAAGCTTGAACCTCGTAGTTCGACCTTTATTCAACAATAATAATATATATACTATTTCTCTCAGTCGCGAATGATTTTCACTCCGAAATTTGGAACTAAGAGATATGTTGACATAAAAAGTGCAGTAAGTTACTTATAAAGCGACATGCCGAGGCACCACTTTGTGTTGCATTGGAGGCGATTTGGACCAGTAATTGGACATTCGCGACTGGTGGCGACTTTCAATGTGGGGCCATAATTTGGGCCCCGAACTCAATGTTTACAAAAATGTCCAATTAAACATGTTGCATCACAGGTCTGTCCAATTAGCTAAATGTCGAATTAGATCTACTGTACAACCAATATCAAAACAAAAGCCGAGACACAAAGCCCAGATAAAAACCCAAGGAACCGTTCCTCTCCGTCAATTATTCTTTTCTACAAATCCTGCCGGTCGTTTGCGTTGAGCGAATGCTGACGGGTTTTCATAATAATTGCATGGTAGAATATCTGACGTAACGTGACGTGACGGGACGTGAACGTGAAGTGAATGTTGTATTTGAATCTATTGAGAATGTTCTGGAACACGAAAGAAAGACCGAATAAACTTCTATTAACGCTTTATTAGAACGAAGGTGTTAACTGCACGAAGTGCTTACATGGAGTTACTACTTCCAAGCACTCATCCGAAATACAGCTCACCAGCATCGATTTTCCTTTCCGGTCCAATTCGTCAAATTTCGCACGCTCAGCTGCTACTTCCGGGGCCACCCCGGTGAGCACTTCTGATACGCCAGCGGCTTCAAGAAACAGCTTCACTCGGTAACTCCAATTCTGAAATTCGCTTCCATTTCCACGGAACTGCGGAATTCCATTCGTCAACTCTTTCTGTGATGGGACCATAACCTATTGAGAATGTTCTGGAACACGAAAGAAAGACCGAATAAACTTCTATTAACGCTTTATTAGAACGAAGGTGTTAACTGCACGAAGTGCTTACATGGAGTGAATAAAAAGTAAACGTGTCTCTTCCGTTACACTGTTTGTTTGTTTGCTTGACAACCTGCGTTGCTATCCAGTGTAACCAGAATAGCCGATTGCTACTTCGATGACAGAATCGCACTTATTGCGGAATGGGGGGATAAGGCATGACAATATGGGTTTGCAGAAGAAACAAACACACTTTTAAAATAAAAACTATGAATGAAAATTATTTTTCCCAGATCAAATTAGTACTCTATGTAAACGAAAATTTCATTTACTTGCAAGTAGTGAAAAAATACCATACTAAAATTGTGTCGAAAGATAATTTTATATTATAATGGCAAGTTTTGGTGAGAATATCTGAAAATTCATAAAAAATAGTTTAAATTAAGGTCAGAACAACGTACTTCTAGTAGGTAAATAATGCCAAGAAAAAATTTTCATACAAATTTTAGCAATTTAAAACTGCATAAGGGCCACTAATCTGATAGAGAACACTTGGCCTCATACAAACTAAAGTCGTACCCAGTTGTCGACACCATTCCGCCGTTAACGCGAATGTCGGTGAGCAGCACAAGTCCGAACGAAACGTTTGGGATTCTCTTGGCTACTTTCAAAGCGGACTGACGTGCATCGAGGAGATGCTCGGAGAAGAAATGGACGGATACGGCACAAACAATAAGTTTTTAAGAGTTTTTTTCCGAAAGATTATACATGAAAACAGCGTTTATGAAGAAGGGAGTTATCTGCAATATCTTTGCCGAATATAAATCTCATTGTTATTAGGCATTCGCTTACAAGGTGTACACGTGTTCTGTTAAACTTTTTTCTATTTGTGTTACGGACAGCTGAGGCTTATCGCGAATCGAGTTAGAGATCCATAAGATAAGCACTATTTGAGATTATATTTAGAAAAGACCTCCAAGCGAGGTATAGAAACGTTTAGAAAGGACCAATGTAAGGCAATTAAAAGATGTAAGAGCTCAAGTGTTTTGTTAGGCTAGAAAACGCTTGTAGTTCGAAATTATTGCCGGTCATAAATTCAGAATGGACGAATATTTAAATAGCGTCCGGTAAACAATTTAATGCATGCATCATTTAGGATGCATTTTTATTACCCTTTTCCATCCCTAGCTGCGCTCAGCCAGATACACCAGCAGGGTGTAATAAAATAAAAGGATGTTATTTAGAGCGAAGGATGGAAAGGGGAAATCCAAGAATAAGATAGGCGCACCGACGAGGTGCTATAAACTTAAGGTATTTTCTTAGGGTAGTGCAGCCGTCTCAGACTGCACGTTACCATACGCTAGAAGAAGGGACAAGGAAGGTAGATGATCTAAACGAAACCGATATGTTATCGGTTTTCAAGAGAGAGAGAGGAGATGTTCCTCGTCAATCTTAGTTTAAGGAACCATGTATATATTGTGAAACTTTTGAATAAATTTTTTAGTATTGTAACAGAACTCACGCGAAAGCGTTAAAATTTTTCTTTCAATAGAGAAATTTTTCATGGTGGCTCCAGAGAGGAGCAAGTTTTTCCTTTTATTTAAGTACAAAATGTGTTAATTTGCGAACTCTTCTCGGCAGTGGATGCCAGAGGTGATGTTCGTGAAATCTTCTCAGCAGTGAATGCGAGAAGTGTGAATTTGTGAATTCTCAAAGGCAGTGGATGCCTAAAAAGTGCATTTCTTTCGTGAATTTTATCAAAAGGCAGTGGATGCCTAAAAAGTGTATTCGTTTCGCGAATTTTCCTAAGGCAGTGGATGCCTAAAGAGTTTATTATTTTCGCGAATTTTCCTAAGGCAGTGGATGCCTAAAGAGTGTATTATTTTCGCGAACTTTCCTAAGGCAGTGGATGCCTAAAGAGTGTATTATTTTCGCGAACTTTCCTAAGGCAGTGGATGCCTAAAGAGTGTATTATTTTCGCGAACTTTCCTAAGGCAGTGGATGCCTAAAGAGTGTATTCGTTTCGCGAACTTTACTAAAGCAGTGGATGCTATATACACACATAAATATATGTTAATTCAAGTACCAGAAGGCAGTTATTATAAATATGACCAACTGCCGCAGCAGCACGTGGTCGTGGAGTTAGAAGCAAGAGGTAGCAGCAGTATCCTCGGCACAATCGGAGAGACCATCGCTAGAGATACCAGGAACTGTCAACCAGCGGAACCAGAAGCAAGCGGTGGCATTAGATGCAGCAGCACCAGCATTGGCACTATCAGAAGTGACAAGAACAATCCGAGCCAGAAGGTTTGGACCACTCAAGAACCAGTCGGCACCAGCAGCAGCAGTAGTATCCCAGCACCAGATGAGTTAATCGAAAAACAGGTATAGAATTAATCTATATTAAGAATTATAGGGGTTGCGATAGCAACCATGGGAGTTTTTAAAATAGGGGCCAAGAGAGCAAAGAAATGATAAAGGAATAAATTCGTACGGTCAAGTGAGCCAACATTAAAATATAAACAATAAAATTAGTAGGAATATGGAAAACACATACAAGATGATTACCACTAAATACTTCACACGTAATGTGAAGGGTCACTGTCACCTATGTCACGAGTCTGATGAGGAACAGATGATTTATTGTTGCGAGTGTGAGCGATGGTTCCACTTGAGTTGCACTAATCTAAAGCAAGCCCCTCTAACGGGTGATCGGTGGATCTGTGTCAAATGCACAGATCTAGAATATAATTATTCGAAGAAAGTGCGAATAAGTGACTTAATAGGAATACTCGCTACTAGCATATATCCTAGTGGGTGGGGAAATTATTATAAGGAGGATATGCCAACCAAGCCGCCTCCATTTAGGGTAATTAGTGAATTGCATAGGCGAGTAAATGGCAATTCTGAATCTGAGTTTAGAAACTCAGAGGAATGCCATCAATTAAAAATGCCTCCTCCTTGGAATCCTGATCTAGTTGATTGCAGGAGGAAAGGTAATGATTCAGATGACAAAGTATTTGAATCATCTAAAGTAACCAGATTAATTGCACCTCCTCCGTGGAACCCTAAGTTGGCTAGGTATATGAGGAGGAAAAATGACAATTCATCTGAGTCAGAAGATTCAGATGATGAAGACAAACTTGAAGTGATACAAGTTGAAATGAATGAAAAACTAGGAGATGTTAGTCCTCAGAGCGGTGAAGATGGCTGCTCATTCCCAGTGAGGAAAGAGCCATTTAAAACCATATCAGTCGCAAAACGCGAATCTGATTATGAGAATAGTTTGCCCGCAATAGGCAAAACGGGTATCATCACAGATGTATGGGCTGTGATAGAAGAAAATACGAAAACCTCCACAGAAAGAGGAATTATGGCGGAAAAGAAAAAACCATGCGTGATGCATGAAGTCAGGGCGGATGAGATATCTGCAAATAAAGAAATAGCGGATTCCAATAATGGAAACGCTAAAAATTTTAAGATAGAAAAACTATCTATCAACCTTCAAGATCCAGAATGGGAAAGGCCAGCTACTGGATTAATTAAGAATTCTGTTGCAACACTGATTGTTGAACAGAAAATAAAATACCCAACTGAAAAACGGTTTGAAGAAATAGAACCACCTGTAGCAGTAGAGGAAGTAGTCCTCAGAAATAGAACAAAAATATTAGCAAAATTTTATTTGAAGACGAAAGCCTGGCGTGAAGGTTTTAAAAAATTCCTTAGAAGTGCAAAGTTCATCCCAAAAATTGGGAGCCAATGTAAAACCAAAAGTGTTATCATCAAGATGGATGATTCATCACAAGATGCTAACATACAATTTGAAAACTCAACAAATATAGAGATTTGTGTTATTGAGCCTCCGAGGAAGGTAGCGCCAGAAATAACACCAAAGGAATTGTTTATAAATGAATCTTCATTTCTTCCAAGGAGAAATAATTCCCACAATAGAAAATCATATTCAGTCGATAATTATAGTATTGGAAATCTCGATAAATACTGTACCCCAGATTACCAGTATCCTCGACGTCGTATCAAAAACGACTTCCACTCTGTAACCGCGAGTTACACTATTGTACCATCATTAACGAAATATGATGAATATTCTATTTTGCAAAATTTGTGACATGTTGACAATATTTAGTCATAGGGCAACACATATAAAATAATGCGATCGTTATAGTTAAAAGCCATAGATTCGTATAAAATAGGACTACTTATAACCAAAAAAATTATGGCTCTGAATAACTTTCAAATCTTTAGAAGACTGTTTCCTAAGTATTAGGGGCGTCTATTTACCTGTATGACAACGAGAGCAATACATCTTGAGTTAGCGCAAGATATGAGTTCGGATTCTTTCATTATATGTTTCCGCAATTTGCAAAATTATGGCCCAGATAGGGAAATTATTACCGTAGATCAAAACTATAAACTCTCTAATATAGAGGTTGGAAAGTTTGTTTTTCAACGTTTGTAATATGTTGATATTCTTTATATCTATATAAAGTATAGAAAATCTTAAGCTTGATAAAATATAAAGACGAAAATCTTAAAATGGAAATTTAACAAAACTGTTAACTGAATTAATTAGAAAATATTTTTAGGCAAATGATTTGCTTGAAGTTCAGCAAGTGAGCTGCTGAAAGACTTTAATACAATTTAAGATACAATTGTTTCGTTATAAAATGGACCCAATAAAATGATAACTTGTAAGGTCCAAAATATCAATTAGAGCAAAAAAGAAGAGACTGTCTGGTCAAGCGTCAAGCATTTGGAATGCTCAAAACATTACTCTGATGGGTTAAAAGTATAGCAAGTATTCTGCTGAAAAATATACATTGACCACTAAAGAAAAAATTATGGCGCAGCAAGTGATATGCTGAAGCCAGTTTCTATACGAATGATTGGCTCAAAGCTCAGTAAGTGAATTGCTGAAAGGAGCGATATCAACTGTAAATTAGTTGATGGTAGAAAAAATTAAAAATACAGCTATGAAGAATTTGGAAGACTGATTTGTTAGCAAGTGGATTGCTTAACCTTCAGCAAGTGATTTGCTGAAGGGGTCAAAACCAAAAGTTTCTTTTTTAAGCAAGTGAATTGCTTAAAACTCAGCAAGTGGATTGCTGAGAGTAACAACATCACCAGTAAGTCGGTTGATGAAATACAGCATGTGAGATGCTGAAGAAAGATTTTTTAAACAAGTGGTTTGCGAAGCTCAGCATGTGAGTTGCTGAGAATATGATCAATGCATTATTCAAATGAATATTAAAAGCATAGCTTCCAGTCTTAACTGAGGGAAAGATTGGAGATGGTTAACTATACAATGTAGATGACATTATGAGTTATTTGAATACAAGTAACAGGAAAAAAAATTGAATGAAATTTTTAAATGTATTTCAAAGTATATCACACTATGAGAGCATGAGTTGCATGCATAAAGAAAACGACTTGAAAAAGTTTATGTGAGCTACGATCAGTCGTATTATATGATTAGTCGGAACAGTTACATGAGAACTGAGGCTTTAAAATTGGATTTAGTATTCAGAGACAAACTTTAATGTTAATACTTGCTGAAGGAACGGTAATTGTACTACCAAAAGATTAGCACATTGACTAATTATTTCAAAAGGATGTTTTGAGAAAAACAATATCAGCAATGTAACAAGACAACTAGCAAAGGGATGTTGGATTCAAGATTCCTTTCTTGGCAACGAGATAACTTAGCATTAAAATAGAACGTTGTGTTTGATGAAAGAAAATCTTATAAGAGAAAAGAAAATGTAATTTGCATTTCCTTTAATGGAAAATATTATATAACACTGAACCTCAATGAATAATTTTCCAAAAAGAAACTTGAAGTTAGTTTATATAATTAACGGTTATATCAAATTACTAGTGAGAGCAATTATTCGAAATTTACGAATGTTTACGATTAGTTTGCATAACTGTATGCAGAATAAAAATGAAACAAAAAATACTATTATTAATAAAACAAATAATAAGTTATGTTTTCTAGTATAAACTTGTAAGTGTAAGTGTAAGGAAAAGATAATAATGTGAGTGAAATCAAATCACACAATAAAACACAGAATAAAGCGATACAGCTACAGATGGAAATATGTTCAAGCAAATGTATATGATTTAGAACATGTAGAACGACTATCAAAAATTTAAATTAAAATGTAGAAAAGAATGATAATACTGAAGAATTTGGTAAATCTATGTAGTAGATTTACGGAGTCCGGAATGTTACGGACAGCTGAGGCTTATCGCGAATCGAGTTAGAGATCCATAAGATAAGCACTATTTGAGATTATATTTAGAAAAGACCTCCAAGCGAGGTATAGAAACGTTTAGAAAGGACCAATGTAAGGCAATTAAAAGATGTAAGAGCTCAAGTGTTTTGTTAGGCTAGAAAACGCTTGTAGTTCGAAATTATTGCCGGTCATAAATTCAGAATGGACGAATATTTAAATAGCGTCCGGTAAACAATTTAATGCATGCATCATTTAGGATGCATTTTTATTACCCTTTTCCATCCCTAGCTGCGCTCAGCCAGATACACCAGCAGGGTGTAATAAAATAAAAGGATGTTATTTAGAGCGAAGGATGGAAAGGGGAAATCCAAGAATAAGATAGGCGCACCGACGAGGTGCTATAAACTTAAGGTATTTTCTTAGGGTAGTGCAGCCGTCTCAGACTGCACGTTACCATACGCTAGAAGAAGGGACAAGGAAGGTAGATGATCTAAACGAAACCGATATGTTATCGGTTTTCAAGAGAGAGAGAGGAGATGTTCCTCGTCAATCTTAGTTTAAGGAACCATGTATATATTGTGAAACTTTTGAATAAATTTTTTAGTATTGTAACAGAACTCACGCGAAAGCGTTAAAATTTTTCTTTCAATAGAGAAATTTTTCAATTTGTTTGAGAATTATTTCATTCTTTCAAACCAGAAATGAGTACATTAGTCCTACTGAAAGCATGACATAAAAATCTTGTACTTGAACCGATTTATTTATTATGGATCTACAAAAAAAATGGTGGGACAGTTATGTGGGACATGGGACAATTGAGCTTGATATTGTTTTTAGAATGCTGAGAACGAACTATAATTTTTTTTTGTGTTTTTCCGGAAGATTAGGCATTAAAACATCGTGAAAAGTCGAAATTGTCAAAAAGTAACATGGGACAAGCATGCGTAGAACGACAGTCCGGTTTAAATACAGATTTAATACGTCAAAAGATGCAACTGACTGTACATGTTTTGGAGAGAGAGACATTTGGGTCAATTTGCTTGATTAGTTCTTGAGTTTTGCAGAAATTTACGTTTCATTTGTATGGCAACTACCCTCTTGGAGAGGGGGGAAGAGTGTCGAACCACCATAGACATTTTTGCGCGTGTCCAATTACTATAGAAACATTTATTGCCCCCTTAAAACTCCATATACCAAATTTGGTTCCATTTGCTTGATTAGTTCTCGAGATTTGTAGAAATCTGTGTTTCATTTGTATGGTATGTGTGGTCCAATCAGCTGAATGTCGATTTAGATGTAACTTCCTGTATATAGATACGACTAGTTTTTCGTGCATATGATGATATTCTGAAAATTCGCCTGGCACCCCTTTGGTTAGGTAATCAGAATCGATGTAGTTTCGGCCTGAGACGTTTCGGCTCATGAAATCGATCAAACCCAGTGCTTTGGTTATGCATTGATAAATAGAGATAAATACAAAGTACGTTTTAGTGGAAATGCTGTCCATAACAAGAAATATACTACAAAGCCGTTGTTATGCCGGCCGCCGTTTTACACAACAAAATTCATCCCGATATAAATCCTCAACGATTACTTCCACAAAACAGGAGCAAGAACATGAGTCGGAGAGTGAAATAAAAATCAACACGAAGCCTCAACACCAGAGACTGCAGAAGCGCAAACCTTTGATGAAAAATATGTTCATCGGTGTTGTTGATACGGATTTACTGGTGTATCCAGAGTCACTCAACCGAGAGGAACAGGCGCGTGTGGTCTCCGAGCGAAAATCTGTCGAAGGCATTCTAGGAAAGGACGGGTTAACAGACCTCAGGCAACGACTCGCGGAGGTCGGAGTTTTCGGTTTGCAGTCACCCATGAACCACGGGGGTAAACATCTAATCGAAACAGAACTGGCGTACTTCAATGAGATTATATCGGAGGATTTTTCCACCGCATTGGAAGCCGAACAACATAACGCGATTGTGCAGATTCTGAATAAATTCGGTTCGGAACAATTGAAATACAAATGCTTGGATGTGCTGAGTAGTGGTACGAAAATCGCTAGTAGCGCGCTGTTTGAGTTGGAAGCTCCTAGCGGAGCAACGTTTAGCACTACCGCTGCACTGAATTCCACGGGAGGTCATTGGTTGATCAATGGAAGCAAATCGTTTGTGACCAATGGTGATAAAGCGGGATATTTGCTGGTGCTGGCGTCGACCGAAAATGTCGACACTAAAACAAATTAC
The DNA here is from genome assembly GCF_029784135.1 of Toxorhynchites rutilus septentrionalis. Lineage (NCBI taxonomy): Eukaryota > Metazoa > Arthropoda > Insecta > Diptera > Culicidae > Toxorhynchites > Toxorhynchites rutilus. The sequence goes on along the minus strand of NC_073744.1, from coordinate 141,192,751 downwards.
GATACATCGATAACGGCGTTTCTGGTGGATACATCCACCAAGGGCGTCGTGTCATCTAATCCAGATGAAACATTGGGTCTAAATGATGGCAAACAGGTGAACGTTACATTTCAAAATGTAGAGGTTCCGTGTGGTATGAAGAAAATCCATGTGTCTTTAACGAAAAGCTGCTCATATTAATTCTTCTTCACTCGTAGATAATGTTATTGGAGCTGATGGCAAAGGAACAGAAGTGTTGGTTGAACTTCTTAAAACCACCCGCATCCAGACAAGTGTACTGGGCGTATATTTGATGAAACAGTTGTTAAACAAACTCACGCATTACTGCATCGAAACTAAAACCGGTTCCGGTCATATAATGTACGTGAACATAAGATTAAAGAACCTCTCAACTATTAATCCATTTTTAGGGAAATCGAAAACATCCGGGAGGAACTGTCCCGCTCCACTTGCTGGATATACGCAGCGGAGAGTATGATATATCTAACGACAGGCCTTTTGGATGATTTTATCGATCAGGATGCCGAAATGGAGGCAGCAATAACCAAAGTTTTCATGAGCGAGAAGCTTCTGGAGATGTCAATGCTACCGCTGCGTTTGATAGGCCCACAGACTCTGATCAAAGGTAATGAATTCGAGACACTACTACGAAACGCAGTTCAATTTTTTGGCCGCGGAGAAACCCTTGATTCGATCAAATTTTTTATCGCGCTGGCTGGTTTACATCATACAGGGGTAAGTTCTACCGTTATACACGTGTGCGAAGAACGCAGAGTTTAATTTTTTTTTTCTGCAGATGTCTGCCTACGAGACGATCAAAAAGGATCGCAACCCAGCGATGAACCCTTCCCACGTCATATCGAAAATGTTCGATAGGAACACTATCGATACACCGAAGCAATTCGTGAACCTCGAGCACTACATGCACCCATCACTAGATGCCGCGGCTCATTGGATTGAGTTCTCGATCACACGTTTGAAACTTGCCACGGAGCATGCCCTCTCGAGGCACGGGATTGAAATAGTCAGCAAACACATAGAACTGGTGAGGCTGGCTGACATCGCTGTTCTCATATACGCAATGGTTGCGACCGCTGCCCGTGCCTCTCGGTCGTACTGCATAGGCTTGCGGCATGGTGAGCAGGAAATTTGCCTTGCCAATGCATTTTGTCGGGAGTCATCGGATGCTATCCTACGTTTGGCCAAGGACCTTGAGCAGGGACCGTACATCACTAACGATGCAAACCACAACTCGCTGGCAGAGTATTTGTTTGGACAGAAGACATACTTCTTTGAACATCCGCTAACGCGAAATTTCTAGGCGAGCCTTTAAATAAATATATGTACCTCATAAAGATAACATCAGTTTATTCAGTGGATTGCGAATTTCTCTATTTGTTCAAATAATTTGATACTATCGGTATGGATTCCTTATTTTGCTTGGCTTGCCGATTGCTCCGTGTCGAAGGCGATCTAATTGAATCCAAGACCAAGCCAATTATTGGACTGTTATTTCCAGCGGAATTGAAAGGACAAGTTTAAACTAATCACGACAAACAAATAATCTTTATTCGAACGATGTTCACACTTTGAATAATTAAACAAGAATAAAAAAATGGTGTCTACCACCGTTTTACTTCCTCTTTACACAGGGCTGCCACCCGTTCAACCAACATGACCAACATGACAGCACGAAGCCAAGGTGTATCGAGAAATAGGTGGCACAGTAGTTGCAATCACAACACTCCTCCTCAACGTGTAGTGCCACCATTTGATGACAGGCCCAACATACTTGAGAACCTACGTTGCTTCGTTGTTCCCAAAGGCTTGGTAAGCACGTCCGCTACCATGTGCTCAATTGGACAGTACTCCAACTTGAGGAGACCCTGCTCACACAGCTGCTTAACGAAACGCTCTCTTGTCTCAATGTGTTTAGACCGACGGTTGATCCTTTCGGAGTTCACGAAACTTATACAGCTCTGGTTGTCTACCATGACCATTATGGGATCATCAACGGGTGCTCCCATCTCCTTCATTAACCCTTGCAGCCAGACCAACTCTTGCATAGCCTCGCTGAGAGCTACATACTCTGACTCCATGGAAGACAAAGTAACACAAGTCTGTTTACGACTGGCCCATGAAACAACCGCAACAGCATAGAAGAACGCATATCCGGTTGTTGATTTCCTCGTCATCGCGTCGCTTGCCCAATTAGCGTCAACAAAGCCCATCAGTCCACCTCCAGTTCCATTGTAAACTAATTTCCAATGCTTTGTTGCTTTCAAATAGCGAACCACTCGCTTTGCCGCTACCCAACAAGCCTCTGTCGGAGCACTCACTTTACGGCCAAGTATCGCTGTACTAACAGCTATGTCCGGCCTCGCACACACCGCGACATACAGAAGACCACCAACGAGACTTCTGTATTTGGTTTCGTCATTGAAAACGGTGCTTTTATCCTCCACTTTTAAAAAACCTTCGTCCATTGGCGTCTTAGCAACTTTTGCGTCCTTCAAACCAAACTTGTCTATCAATTTATCAATATAGCCTTCGAGGCTCACACTGTAGTCACCGTTCTGTCGTTCAATTTCTATACCAAGAAAATAACTCAAATGTCTCCGATCGGTGACCTCAAAATGCTTCTTCAACGGTTGGTACACTGCGTTGATTTTGTCCTCATCTTCACAAGCAACAGCTATATCGTCCACATACACTAACAGGAAAACTCTCTTACCATCTTCCAACTTCTGGTACAGACACGGGTCAGCACTACTCTGCTGGAAACCCATATTCACCAAGACACAGTGCAGTTTTTGATTCCAGCAACGCGCGGACTGTTTGAGCGCATAGATGCTCTTTTTCAAGCGACAAACCAAGTGCTCCTTGCCTTTTCCCTCGTATCCAGGTGGTTGCCGCATAAACAAATCTTGCTCGAGCTCTCTAAGTAGGCCGTTTTTATATCGAAGTGCTTGAGTGTCATTTACTTCTTGGCAGCCACAGAAAGTAACACACGAAGAGTTGTGTGGCTTGTAACGGGAGACTTTAAACTCTGAGGGTTCATTCGTCTCTAACTGTGGGCTCAAATCGGGGATGGCTTATTTATACCAAATAAGTTGAAAACGGGCAGAAGCGAATGTATTAGGTGCTCGTTATTGATGGTACGGGTAGGGTTAGAACACAAGTCGACAGAACAAATGTATGGGAAAATGGGAATGCTTCCAGTTTTGATCAATTTAAACCGCTTAAGGATCACGAAATGGTGCTCCCTTGGCCGAGTGGTTAGCGTCATAACTAACATGCCGGGTGTTCGGGTTCAATTCCCGTTCTGGTCGGGGTTTGGTTTTCGTCAAAGAAATTTTCTCCGACTTGCACTGTGATCACGCGTATTCTAGAGCTTGCCACTCAGAATGCATTCAAGGCGTGTTGTGTTATTTGGCATAGAAATCTCAACTAAGTACTAATAAAAATGACGCAAGTAATACTACGTTGAGACGGCGAAGTTCCTCTAGGAACGTTAGTGCCATTGAAGAAGAAGAAGAAGAAGAAGAAGAAGGGATCACGAAATATATAACATGTCAAACAAATCCTAGAGAATTTCCGATTCGATTGGTATGCAAATTATCAAAATCCGCTGTGAAAATAAATATTAACGCTGATTTTATTTCATTCAAAACGTGACCAGTTTTATGTTTTGACACCCTTCCTAATTAGCTCTGCAAAATATCCTAAAAATCTGATCCGTCGTCGAGCAACCGGACATGAATACGGCCTGATAATTTCCCACAAACCTACTTACTATTGACGATTGATGACGAAAGAGGATTTGAGACAGAATTTTGTAGGCACCATTCAGGATTGTGATGGCTTGATAGTTCCCACAATCCAGCTTGTCATCTTTTTTATAGATGGGGCAGATTACCCCGTCCTTCCATTCCTCCGGTAGCTGTTCTGTGTCCCAGATCCTGACTGTCAACCGGTGCATACATTCTGCAAGTTTTGCCGGAGCTCCTTTGGAGAGCTTATTAATGGCCTCCTTAACTTCGTCTATCGTCTGGAGTGGTACGTCGTCGTTGTGTAGTCCTCATCAACGTCGTCTAGGTCTCCTGTCTGCGCGCTGTTCAAGTGCTCATCGTAGTGCTGCCCTCACCTTTCGATCACCTCGCGTTCTCTCGTCAAGATGCCTCCTTCCTTGTTCCTGCACAATTGGACTCGCGGTAGAAGCCTTTTGCGAGGCGTTTAGTTTCTTGAAGAACTTCTCGCGATAAAGCAGCTCCATTCCCTTACATTCTTTCTTTTTTAAGGTAAGTATTCATTTGATAGAACTCTTTCTGTTCTACAAAACTATGACAATTGTATTTTTTAGTTATTTATTTGTTTATTAGTTTTGAGGCATAGAAATGGAATACCCAAGAGGCAAAAATCAACATTTTCTGTTTTTCTTTGCTTCTCATCGAGATCAAAAAGCAGCCCAGGACATTTGCGACGTGTGTGGAGAAGGTGCCATAGGCGAGTCTTCAAAGTTCAGAAATGGCGACTTTGACGTCGATATGAACGCCCCGCAGCAGAAGACATTCTGAATTCGAAGAAAAACGTCTCAAATTACGCCAAATCATTCGTGAATTGGCGGAAAAAATGCACTGCGAACATAAAACGATTTTCCATCACCTTCATTCAATGGGATTTACCGAAAAATTGGGAGCCTGGGTGCTTCACGAGCTCAACAAAAAAAACAAAGAAAGCCGACTACAAATTGTTTCTCAGCATCTCTCCCGCCATCCAGTAACACGTGATCATAAACAGCACTTATGATATATTGAAAACGGATAATTTTTGCGTGTATATGACATCTCACAGCACAATTATTGAATACAAAATTTACTCTGTTAATAAAACATAACCAATTTATTAGTCGAATAGCATAAATAAATATTTTTTTTATACATTTCACATTTTCCTCAGAAGGTCATAAAATGTTTATATATGTGCAGTTTATAACTATCGCAATCGATGCCAAAGTGTTAAAAGCAATACTTATCAATCGACAATTATACAGTTGATTTCTAATCCACTAGCTCCCTGGTACAAACGGTGCTCTCTCGGCTGGTATTAGTCTGGGGTTCGGCCGATTCCAGGCTAACCGAAGGGGACGCAGTCAGCAATGAACCAGTCGTAGCCTGAGAAGCACTGCCTGCCGACATAGTCAACGACAGCATTCCATCGCGTACCTCGTTATTATTCGCACACTTTGGATCCTGCGAGGGACACTCGAAGTGGACGCAATGGAATATCTGAAATGCAGTGGAATTTGTACCCATTCCTACATGGTCTTCATGGCATGTTACCTCATTCGCTGTGTTGTGAGTTCCAACAATCTTTATGTAAACCACTACCCTTGCATCGAACCCGAAATGTTGCCAGGATTTGAGCAAATCATTCCGCCTGTCGACAACCATCTCCCATTGCTTCAAGTTGGTCGATGTTTCGATGTAGAAACTGTAGGAACGATCGTCACAGTCCCACAAAAGCAATCGCAGCGATCCGATCCAGTAAGGTTGACCAAGCTGCACCAAGATAACTCCACTGCCGAGCTGATGACAGGTATATCCCGAGTCCCAATCGTAGTTTTTCACATCTCCGTTCAGCAGGACATTGCGAGTACGGCTCACGCCCTCAACTACGAACGCACTGCGGTCCACAGTAGCAACATTGTTACTTGGCACAACGATGCCATTCAATACTGGTGTCGTTTTCTCGGTAAACATTGCCTCGAGAGCCACCACATGGAATACTTTATTCACAGTATTGTGAGTTCCAACTAGGCGAATGAAACGAACGGCTCGCGATGGGAAATACAGATACTGCCAAGAGCGACAATAGTAATCCGTATGATCGACCACCCGATCCCAGTTCGATTGATTGACCGACACTTCAATGTAGTAAGAATACGATCGATTATCGCGATCCCACAGAAGAATCTTGATGTGATTGATGATGAACATTTTGCCCAGCTCAACGATGATTCCTTGCGTTTCCCCGGTGTCAAAAATGGTATGCCTTGTGTATCCTTTCTCCATATCGTACGATATTGTGTCACCATCCAATAGTGCGGATCGCAGCTCACCCTGGATAGTGCGAGAGTTGAACTTGTTGCAGGCGACATTTTCCTCAGGCCCTAAGGATAATGCAAATTATTATTTCATGTGAATTTATTTATATATACTAGCTGACCCGACGAACTTCGTTCCCTCCAAAATGGATTTTTTCATATAAATAAATTCTTCCAAATATTCCATATCTTACTTAGCGAATGTTCGAGAAATCGCAGAACTTTTCATTGATTGATCTAATTGGCCGTTCACAATTTTGACATAAATTTCCTTTTACTTCTACCAAAACTCGTCATTATAATTTATTTTTGTTTTCAGACAAAATTTCCGCTCAAGATTCTTAATTCAGTTTTTCCGTTACATGGAATACATGTTTGATGCAGAAAAGTAAATTTCCGTTAATAATTTTTATTTTCAATGCGTTTTATTCCACCTGAGAATCTTTTGCCATTTTCGTTTCACATCAACAGAACATGAAGCTTTACTCCGAAAACGCGAAAATCAATTGGACCAACAACGATGTCATTGTAGAACACATTAGGTTTGGTTTGTGTTTTTTTGGACTATAGCTGTAAGCCCGCTAGCCTTCTTTAAATTAACATGAAAACATAAAATACAGCTTGAGCTTGGGTAGACTGTACAATTCGTAGTTGCTCTCCGTGATTGACCTGAACCAACCAAATTGCACAAAGAATACACAGAATGACGCTTTGGACTAGTAAATCATTCTCGTTGTGCAATTTTCGGTGATTCCAGCTTTAAATGGTCAATAACGATGCCGGCCAAGTCCTTACAGTCACCAAGGGAAGGGAAGGAATGTTAGTATGATATTCGCCGCTCGAAGGCCAGAAGGGTCGCCTATATAGCGTGGTTCCCTAGCGTTTATCATGGAAGGGATAGTTGTTAGTTGGAAGAGGTAAGAATCAGGATTCACTGAGGTAAGTGATGTGATTATGTAAACGCGAACTATCGACTACTCAACAAAACGAAATTCTGAAAATCTAATATCTCAACATGCAGCAGAAATCTTTAGGTATCCTGAGAAGGAAAACCTGTAACATTAATTAGTTTTTTTCATTACTCGCGCGTATTTGTTATTGAAATCCAATCGCAAGTTTAAACTGAGAGAAACCTGAGAAGGTAACCGAGAGAACTCCTATCAAACTAATCGGACCAGCGATATATTCCATTCCTCAATGCGCGTAGTCATCATTTAATCCTAATCACAGTGACGGATCGTTATCTTTGGGAAACCTGAGAAGGTAACGAGAGAGTTCCTTTACAATCAATCGACCCTACGATGTGTAATATATTACGATGTTTTTTGTTATGCGTCGTTCGTACGCTTTAAAGAGTTCCAATCGTGACGCCGAAGAATCATATTTGGGAAACCTGAGAAGGTAACCGAGAAAACTCACTTAGAAACAATCGTGCTTCTTAATAATATAGATTAGCAAACTAAAGGTACTATAGTCATACTAGATCCATACTTTTTTATTTTGGTTAGATATGATGAACCTCTGTTCGAATTGCGGCCACAAAAAATATACGAAAAATCATTTTTTTCCACTTTTTCCCAAAAATGATTTTTTAAAAATACAGTTCGCTAACTAATCGTTCGCTAACTGGTCCTGGTTTAACTGGTCTGCTGTTTAACTGGGCGAACGTTAACTAGTCTTTGGACCAGTTAAAAAGCAGAATTTCGTAAACAATCTACGCCATATTCAAATTGAAGATTTGCTGTGAGGGGCATTCGAATGTAATTTAAAATGTTATGAGAATAGACATTATTTTCGCACGACAAAAACATTGATGAAACTACAGAAAAATAATTTTCTCAAATCATATCACATCCATTGGAATCCTTTTATTTATCCAATTACAGGAACAATGCGAATCAAACAATTAATTGAAGTTTCCCTCGATTTTATTTGACGTTTAACATGCCGGACCAGTTAAAACGCGAATGTCGATAAGTGGTCTTCCCTTTTCGCCCAGTTAGTGAATGTTTACTGTACTTATAACTTTCAAACCACTGAACTGATCGACATTTGAAAAAAATATCCACGCCATCCAGCCCACGAAAAACAGTCCTAGACCGTGATGCTTCCACCACCGTGCTTAATAGTCGATTGTAGATGACGGTTCTGGAGACCCTCGTCGCTCTTCTGCCAAACTCGGAGGCGCCCTTTTTTGTTAAACAGTTCGAACTTGAACTCGTCTGACCAAATAACGCGCATCCAGAACTCTAGCGGCTTGTTGACATTGTCCCTCGCAATCGAAATTGTTTTGTCCCTATTGTCCCTCGCAATCGAAATTGTTTGGTGTTGCTGATGATTGGTCGCTTTTAGGCGAAGTAGCCGTTCCAACAAAGGGTCGACGAAAGGTGCTATTGGAAAGGTCCAGATCCAACCTTCCTTTAATCGGCCGAGTGGTTGTTCTTGGGTTTTTTCTTCACTTCCGGATGATTAGCGTGTCCGTTCTCGCATCAGTCTTACGTTTCGGTTCTCTTCCCGGTCGATCGGCCACGCTGCCGAGCATCTGACGCTTCCCAGCTGGACCGCATCCTGACTTACCCCACAGTTTTCAGCAATGTTTCGCTGAGACTCCTTAGGCTCAGTGGCGTCGATTGGGGAGTGCGGAGGGGGCGGACCGCCTCCGGGTACACATTTTTAGGGGTGCAGAATGAACCGAATTTGTATGAATAAATTGAATAACCATGGTTGATTATTTTTTTGGAGGGGGGATGAAGGGTGCAAATCGAAACATCGGACCTGTGTTGAGATTTGCTTTCCACCATTTTTCCGGAAGCTACTTCAGCGTTAAAAACACGTCACTACGCTCGGAAAAGTCGACTAAACAGCTACGAAAATCAGGTTTGTGTCAGAAGTAAACATCCAGCTGTCAAACCAGAGGGGTTCATCGATGAAAACAACATGGTAACAACATTTGCGCAAGTGGAGACACAGTACCAAGGAGCTGGAATTGACAGGTGGTTCGTTTTCGACAGTATGAGGATAAGGCATGGAAGATGCGAGAGGGGATGAAAAATGACAGCGACTATTTTACATAGCGTTTTCTGCACACCAACAATTACCTACGCTGGACCGGTTTCAATCGAACTAGCTGTTGTGTCCCGCACGATCAGGTGAGTCTCCAGCTGAAGCAGCAGTCGTCGGGAAACGACATGCCTGGATATCCAAACCGTACCGTTGCGCGCACTCAATCGTAATGGGTCGTCAACGACTAATGTGATCAAAGCGAATGGAACTAGGAGCAGTACGGTACAAGCCCGCCGGTAGTGGCTCTTTCATACACCCACTAGCACAGCTCCCACAATCGCTGAATTGCCAATCCCAGCAGCAACGGCAACAACCCTCACGTCCCGTAAAACAGCAATGAAGATAATAACTTGCAGCAGTCACCGAAACACAACAATGATGCCAACAGCGTAAACAAACAAACACATAGCGGTATGCATTCTTCATTGCATGCCATTTGTTATCCTCTTTCTCGGAAACGCTAGCCGTTCATTTGGCCGCTGTCAATTCGAACTCAAGTAATGGCTGAACAGCAATTCTGACAACGTTCCACCTTATTATACCGCCTTGCACAGTACCACTTTGAATCAACAAGAAAAACAAACACATCAAACTAGACGGCTCGGCAGATTCATCGGTAAGCACGGCCAAACGGTCGTCGAGCCAGACGAGCTACTCGTCTGTGTTTAGTCGAGCTCGGCTTCTGGAATATGAAAACAAACGAGACGAGCGCTCGTCTGCTCGTCTCGTCTTCTGAAATGAAACTCATAATGACGAGTTTAGGTAGAACTAGGAAATTTATAGTAGAAGGAAATTTTAAATGGTCAACTAGATCAAACAATGAATGGTTCTGCGATTTGACCCATGAACGTGCGCTTATTAAGAAAACGTGAATGTTTAGAAATATTCATGACAAAAAAAAATCCATTTAGGCGGGACGAAGTTTGTCAGGTCAGCTAATCCATCTATAATTTAGTAACACTCACATAATGCTCCCCTGTATGGCAATTTGGTAGAAGCGGTCTTCTCGGCAATCGCATCCAGTAGATGATCGGGATCCAATATTCCGGATGGGCGTACGACATGGAGTAACTGCTCCAAGGTCATCAGTGAAAATCGTACCTCCGAAACAACCGCCTCCACATTAGCGGCTGTTTCCGTGTTACATTTGCACCAATCGTAAACGGCTTGGAAAATTTGTACTTCTGGGGCAAAAAACGAATTTCTAGTCAGCAGGCTGCAGATAGAATCTTGAGAGAGATTCTTGAAAGTTTCGTGCTGAAGAATCTCTCCCGCGTTGCGGTCTAAGAAGGAATGGCAAACATTGATGAGTCCCTCGAGATTGAAGAGTTTGGCAGCGTCCAGGATTGCGCACACATTGTTCAGTGAAAGCACTTGCCGCAGATAGTCCGATATGGCATACTCCAAATCGGTAAATCCGTACTGGTTAGCCAAACCCAATGTATCGAGAATATTCTCCTCTTTCATCTGGGCGAGCGACATGTTGCCGGAATATATGTACTTCAACAAAGCCTTAAACGCCTTCAACGGTATCTTCAAATGAATCTCATTTTGATTGGTTTCCGAGAGTCCCCCGTAGAGCAGCGCCCGGAAGTATTCACTTCGCGCTGCCAGGATAACCCGATGCGCCGGTAGTTTTTCGTCCTCTACGATGAACGTCACGTCGGAATAATCGTAGGACATACAGAGCTGTGCCATTTGTTCGCTGAATCGAGTCGTTAGTTCGATCTCTTCGGTTCCAGATTTGCTCGAGGACGACGAAGAATGAGGGCCAGCCATTTTATGACTTTGGCTGCTCATCGCTGGAGACGATGGCTCGTTGACGCAACACAGCGAACAACACAGCACATCCAAAGGACTGGTCGCAGCAATGTCGTTGGCGAAATTCAAAAAGCCCTGAAATAAAAAAAAATGCCAAAATGAAAGTCGGAGGACAATTCCTATTCGTGTGAAGAAAGCAATCAAAACAAACACTGAAAAAAAAACAACCATGGTTTTGCATATTGATGGAAAATCAAGTCATACGATTAAAAATGAACCATTTTCAAGTATTTTTTTTTTGCGATCATCGTAACCGGTGAGCGCTGATTTGCTTGTACAACTGTTTAGCAATTTTGTATAGTAACAATTTGCCAGCACTGTTAATTTTCGGTCCGACATGGCGTCTCCCAATTTTCACTGCTTTTCCCTTTCGCTTGTATTGCTTCGGAGATGAGATGACTCATGTCGGTGACCAATGATTATTAAAGTCGCTAGATTGTGCCGAGCATAAAAATAAAAAAGCACCTTTTACCTGGCAAGGAAATAGAATGTCCGGATTGTTATTTTCCAGCACTTTCAGAACACAAGATATTGCGGCTCGTTCCGAATTTATGCCGACAGTTTCTATAGACGAGCTCAGCCTATGCGAGAAGCATTAACTGCGTTTCAAAACAGTTCGTGAACCGAATGAGAACGAAATTTTGACAACAGTCTGAGACGCAAATTGAACCGTTTGCTCGGAAGCGTTCGCAGTAAGATGAGTGCCAGGGTTGCTGCACTGGAGAAATAGTTTAGTAAAAGCAATTACCAAATCTTTAGTAGCCAAAACATTGGTAAAATATACAAATATACATACCCATGGGTGATTTCTTCAAAGCTGGGTCATGCGGATACACTGAGAGAAATAATTAGCAAATATGTCAAATTTTTTGGTAAATATTACCAATTTATTAGTCATTTTCTACCGTACTAATCATTGGTACATTTTACGAGAGAAAAATGGTAAACACACATGTAAAGCAAAATTGCGGTTTGTGAAGCAATGTTGGTTCAAAATCCCACTCAACGAAAGCGTTTCATCGATTCGATAATGGCTGTTTTGTTGACACAATATCAGGGATTTTTTTTTTGGATAAACATCAGAGATGAAGATGATATTTTTAATTTTTGTTTAATAATGTATTATTAATTTAAATGCTGTGTTTAATTACACATCATTATATGTACAGTAATAATAATAACAATACATTATCGACAAATTATTTAGCATAATTCCCAACGCTCGAATTTCTCGATTACTCTATCAAGTTCCTGTTTTCTTTTCCTGCTCTATCGCAATGTTTTCGTCAATTCATCACAAACCCTTCAAATCCCTTCAAGATATCGTTTATTTTCGCTTGTCACTCATTAACTCGTGCGCAGTTTGCCTGGCATTGGTTAAACTGCTCTTGAATGGTCTATTCAACCAATCCTCCACTGCGCTAACTAACAAAGGTTTTATGTGCTCCTGAACGCACATAACATGACAAACGATTCTAAAAAATATATAAAACATTTTAGATTCAATCACAAAACGAATAGCTATATGTGAAAAGCATAACTACATTAGCGGAATTTTAATCGGAAGCGATTGGTATCCATGGGAACATATGGGGAATAACTGTTCCCGTTACCACTGTAACCAACCATTGCAGATGGATGAGGCGAAAATTGGTGTTTTGAAAAGAGACAGCTTATCAGCTGGCAATCGTTTTTTTCTGAATCATAGGGAGGTACATAGATGAAAAAGAGAAATACAAATATGTTCATGAGAAATAGTTAACACAAAATATACATGTTTACCTGATATTTACAAGATAGTTTGAGTGTTACATATATTAAGTCCAGTTCAGTTCACATAGTTTAAATCCATTTTCTTATCCTCGCTAGTTCAAAAAAGAAAAAGAAATGCGATAAATATCGTATATAAAAAATCTCCAATTAAGGAAGGTAATACCTTTTTCTGAAGTTGAAACTGTGAGTCCGTGCTCTTCCAAGTTGTTTTATTTCTCGAGCAACATTTACTGAACATTTTCAGCTCCACTATTCAAAAATGTAGAAAATCTGCAATTAATGTATCCACGAGCAAGATTTCTCCCAAATCATTCCACATAATAAGTAAATAGGAAGAAAACGTTTCTCTCAGGCGTAAATTCGCAAATAGTTTTCAACCGAAGAGCTACATATCTTCCTCGTTAATAGTTCCTGTTGGCTCTTACAATTTCTGTTGTGAACGAACCTCCCGGGATTTCCCAGGAATCACCGAGAAAACTATCAACAACACCTAGTATATGAGAACCGGACGAAAGACATCTCGCTGATATTGAGATGGTCTTATGCAATAGTCAGATAATAGGAATAAAAAAATATTTCCTCCGACTTCCGAATTACATGTGGAACGATGCAGTTCATTGATTTTCCAGGTCAATCTGAAAAAGAAAATAAAAGGGTAACTATGTTGAAATATGAATAAAATCAAACTTCCTTACTCCCCGATGGAAATATGGAAACAGTTCTCGCCCGAGGAGCATCTACATTGTTGAATAAATAACAAAATGCTTACCATAGAAATTGCGTATGTGCAAACCGCTGTTCACAACCTTCCAAAATTAGAAACTGAAAAAGAAAGAGAAAAGAAATAAGGTAATGTTGAATTTTGTTTTTTTCAGATGATCGAAAATTCGATGCATCATTACATCACACTTTTCTTCACCTCGGCGAAAACGAATTCTTGAGATATTTATATAAATATGAACAGAAACAAAACAGAATTCTTACCTCCGAATCAATTCGCTTTCACAAGAGGAATGGCGACTGTGAAGTGTGCACCTCACGGCTGCTAACTATAAAAACACACAGGGTTATGCGGGCGCTACACGATTCGTCCAACATTTCACTCGAATGTTGGACTCAAACATTTGACTCGATGAATCGTCAAATGTTGTGACAAATGTGCTGCTACACGGTGAAGTGAATGTTCGATTCAAAGCAATCGGCCCTAACAATCGGCGAATATTTGGATCGAATGTTTATTATTTTTGTTTACCATCAAAAACGTTAGGAAACTGTATGACGATGCGAGTACTCAAATCGCTGCCGTAGCAATTGTACTGATATCGGGCTGTAAATTAAAAATGCTTCAAATCAACATTATTAGAATGCAATATTTCGCCGAATATCTTGAACTTTGAGAATCAATTTCACAGTTCCTTCACCTAAAACTTGTAAACAAACCAATCTGACAAAGATAGATTCGGACGAATCGTATAGTGGTGTATCGAATGTCATCGAGTGTCGAATCAACGAATGATAAAAATCCTTTGACTTGTGTCACTCGCGTTGGAAGGTAATCCACAACGAACGGATTACCTTCCAACGCGAATATTCGACACTCGACATTCGTGGTTCGTAATTCGTCAGTCGACTACACGATGCGTCGAATCATCGAGCGTCCAGCATTCGAGGGCGTTCGTAGCATCGTGTAGCGCTGGCTTTACTAATACTATGAAGTAAAGTTTACGAATCCTTGGTGTGGAGGCGAATTTCATCTGACATTAGTTTTACAGATTTTTGGTAATATTTACAGAAAAATTGTATATTTTACCAATGTTTTGGCTACTACAGCTTTGGTAGCTGATTTTACTAAACTATTTCTCCAGTGTAGAATCAAATTGGTTGTCAAAAATATCGAATGCAAATGTTAAAAGAGATGCAATAATCAGGAGGGGAAAAAGGTGTTAGTTTTCTTATAATTATCCACTACATAGATAATGTTTTGTTATCAAAGGCAGAATAAATCAAAATTAATAAAAACGAACGAACTACCTTTTTACATCAATTGACGTGCTCAGAAGGAAAGGGGTGTTAGTGATTTGATCAATTTCTCTTCATCAACTTTTACTTTAGTTAATTATTCAACTGTAAAAACGTTCCAATTTGAGTTTGCAATAGAATCCGATAGATGAGGTTTTAACATTATCAAATACAGCTGGGAATGTGTTTGCAGCTAAGTTATGACGAAAAGAGAGAGTCAATGTAGAGAAATCGATTATGTCACTTACACCCCTTCATTTTGAGCCACTGAATCAATGCTAGCGTTCAGAATCAGAAAGATATAGTTGATATTTTGGCAGGAACTGAGATTCCAGTATTATTGAGATAATTTAAACGAATTATAATTCAATTGTCACTAATCCCAACATTTATTCCAGGCGCTGTAGATCTTCGAACGGTTTGCTTAGTGATGTCTAAATTTTTCATTTATTCGATTATCGATCAATCGTTGGGGCATTTTACAATATTCGATACATTCGAATAATTGTCTTTCAATATTCGAATAATCCAGCGAATATTTTTTCTTTTAATAATCACGAATCATGTTGTCATTCTGGTCGCGTGGTCTATCAGGTTGTAGATGTTCCATTATTGGATAAAAAATGATGGATAAAAAAATTATATAGTCTAATTCTTAACCGAAAAATGCATTAACCTTGAGATAAATGCCTTCTTTATTAATCGCGATTACAGTGACAACTATTCGATGTATTCATATTTTGATTTTAAATTACTCGATACAAAATTACTCGTTTATAATTTCAGATATTCGATTATTTGAATTAATCGAATGATTAACCGACGTCTCTAGGTTTGCTCAGCTGATTGAATTTCGACTTCCTATACTGAGCTTTCTGTCCCCACATTTCGTGCCATCTGTAATTAGAATATTCAGCTGCACCATTTCGTATAGCGAATGAGCAATCCAAAAAAATAACACTCGTAAGAGACGTGATCGCTCTGAAGCCCTCGTGATGCACAGTGGGAAACAAACTATGCGATACTGTGTGGGTAAAATGGAACACAATACAGATTAGCTATTCTGGATAGATGTAGAAAAAACGTTTCACTTAAGTGAACTAGTACATTTGAGCAGTTCACTCACTCTCTCGTACAGTAGAGGGATATGTCGAAGCAAGTATGAAAAAGTGTGGGATGTTATATAGGACTGTTCTGTTCATTCATAAAATGCTATTTGTTAGAAAATAATTATTCGTCCGAATTTTGTTAAAAATAACTTAGTACAATAGAAGATCAAACGTTTATTTTGAAATTTTGATTTTGTTTGAGCCGTGATTCATTTTTTCCGCACAAACTAGTTTTGCGCTGCTTTTCTCACCATGTATCGCAATAACTGCTATATCAAAACTGTACCAAAACGCATGGTTATTATATATTGTGATGATCGCGATTTTATATTATAATAGTGATTATTCGTGGAACAATCAGGAATGCATCGACAAATGGTTAAAAATTTTAAAAAGTTTGAATGAAAATTTTTACTTCATATTGTTTGATTACCTAACACATGTAGTTCTGACATTCACTTAACCATTTGTCGATGCATTTCCTGTTTGTTCCACAAATAATTACCATTATAATACAAAATCGTCATTAGACACAGTTTTCGTTCAATATGTTTCTGCGGTATCGAAAAAAACCTCCTAATTCATCACATAAAATAAATATTCGATACGTTAAAGTAAATTTTCATTCATAATTTTGATTTTGAAGGCAGGTTCACTCCACCTGAATATCCATCATTATTTTCACCTCCCAATGAAAGCACACTTAGCCTCATGCCGTCTCCTCGAATATACTCTTTTTAGATTTTCCAAAACAATACTCGGAACTTTACAGTTCAGTATAGTTGTATTGATGAACCCGAGTGTGAACCCGTGAAACTAACAGCTTTCGAGGCGAACTAGTGCTACACTGAGTGCGAAACTGAGTGAATGAAAGAACGTTCTGACAGCAGTTAGTGCGGCACTGGGGTTGAAAATGAACGAAAACGAATTCGCTATAAGTGAATCGTGTCGTTACACACTTCGAGTCCAGGGGTGGCATTGCGCATTTCGAGTATCTCGTTTCGAGAAAATTCGAACTCAAATCGAATTGGTTTTAGTATTATGTATCTTTTTCAAGTTAATACTTTCAGTGTACTAGATTTAGAGCAAAATTTGTCTAGTAGAGAAATGTAAAATTTTTGGGTTCGTAAACAAAGCTGAGTCAAAGTGGTCGAAACGAACAAAAATCACTCGCTTCGAAATGCGCAATGTCACCCCATATTACCTTGTTATAAACGTACCCTGGGGGTAATGTAGTTTCTAACAAGGAAAGTGAAGTGGAAGGTAAAACGTAATGTCAGAATTGCCGTTCGGACGTATCCCGTAAGTTTGAACTTATTTACATAGATGGTATCCAAACAACACTAAACATTGACTACAGTTTCGCCGGCACGGTTGATTGCCGTTATGAACCAGCGCAAAAACAAAGCTGCAAATTATGCGCCAGTGACGGTACCACGATCAAAGCATTCCCTGAATCACATTAGCCGAGCCAGCTGGCGGAAGCATATGCATAAAGGTTACTAGGTTACTATTTTGAACGACAACTGTTTATTTATTATACTGCTTCAAATACCTTCGACGAAATCAAATGTAACCATACCAACGTAAGTAATAACATAAACAAATCCAAACTTTTCGTCTTGCCATTCCTCATACGTGTTTTCTAAATAGTGTAAATTACGAGCCACCTGTTAACTCTACCGCTTGGTTTCTAATTCAGGTATATTTTTTATCGGGATCTAGTGTCAAAAAACGCGTAGATCAAAAACGCGTATATTGACAACTCATATCGTAGTGTATGTGTGATCGCCTCTGTGTCGAATGGTGACATTCCTATCACTCGATCTCTTTCGCTCTGCATACCTTCATATACAGTCCCGGTCGGAACGGTGCTCAGTTTCTGTCCGTCGCTGTGCCTCCGCGCTGCTGTTGCTGCTCTGGTAACACGCACATTCATGCATACATTTTCCCTCATTCGTTTTTTCAAAAATGGCCGAGTAGGTAGTGCTGATTGAGTACTCGCCATCAGTCCAATAAAGCAGAGTGCACTTTAGAGTTCCCCTTTTCTAGGTAGTGTGAAAACTTTTGATGAATTTTGGGCTCTGATAAAACGTCTGAAATTGTTATCCGGAAGTTGCCTGTTCGTGTGCCTGTTGACCGTGTGTCGAAAGAAGAGAAAAAAAAGTATCCAAAACGGAAAGAAACTAGAAGAAATAAAAATCGGTGGTCCCCCATTCGTTGAATTATCGCGAAATATAGGGAAAAGATTTAATTTGCCATTTTTTTCAAATCAGCCACTATATTGCAAATCGCCAGTTCCATCGAAACGAAAAAAGAAGAAGGTGGTGAAAAGAGGAAGATCAGAAAAAAAGTGGAAATTATTAGTATAGGATTTTCCCCAATCAGCAGATTCTCCTCGTGTGCAAGAGCTTGCGAAACTTAGAAAATTCTGTTCCGAGTTCCAGTGAGGGGAAAGAAAATTCTATAGTTTCACGGTGGATTGGAGCGGTACTCTTTGATGCGCTTTAGGGCCAATAGAATACCGAGTAAGTATCTGTCAATTGTGTTTTATGATAATACACTGGATATCCGAGACAAAAGGGGTCCCTGAGTCAAAAGAGTGAGTCAGTATATAACTGCAAAATGTGTACACAATAAACCATGCGACAGAGAGAGATGATGATGATGGGACAATTTCTTCGGCAGTGCTCTGTTTTTGGGGCAGAGCTGCCAGATAGTCAGTCTACACCGCCGATCGAAGGCCGTAATGGTGGGATTCTATTGGCCAAGTGGAGATCGGTCTTATCTTGGGAGGTGTCCCCGCACATTACGTCACACGTGAGAGTAATGAACATCCTTCGTTCGCTTTTAAAGGGCTAAGGGGGTTATTTAATTTTTAAATTGACGTGTGATTCACGAAAACATGCACTGGATTAATTGAGAATGAGCGTAATTTCAATTGACAATGTAATTAATCACGGAGAAAAAACCAAGGCCGCCTAGCAAAACCGCTTATCATCTACGTTGAATTAGGTGGAATACCAAATTGATTGTGTTCACTTCAAATTCGTCCTGTTTTGGATTTGATTATATTTTTTTTAAGCAAAAGCACAAATGTATGCCCGTTGTGGTTGGAAAATTCGAATGATTTTGACTTCATATCGACATTCTTCGTTAATGTTCTCACAATAATGATCTTACAGTCATGCTCACTAGGATGCTTCGGAGTAGTTTAGGAGAAAACACTATTGTCAATAGACAAAAAAGTGACACATCTTTGCGCTGTTACCAACTGCGCAATGGCCTCAAAGTGGCCGAAATGTTCGATCGTATCCGGAAGTGTACCTGAAGTATGTACGTATTCAAACAGACGAAAGCATCTTTGGTGTCTGGTGCTTTATGATGGCATAATTGGTTTTTCTCACCTGATCGTCCAATAAAACTGAATGAAAAGAAAAGAAGGCCGTCTGTATACCTGAAGACAATAAGCTCGAATTTTGCTGGAACATTTTCTATCGGTTGTAAGAGTAGAAACGATCACAATGCTGATTGTGAATTATTTAGAATATATGCATGCATCATGTGAGATTTGAAAACAATAGCATGTGATATGATAACAAGGTGAAATGTAAGGGTATTATAAAAAGTTTGAATTTAGTTTCCGTTCCTCAGCATCACAACACATGTTGAAAGTTTCACTGCATGCAATTATCCAAGTAATCATTATTCTTGTTGGATTTTCTGGATATTGTATGAATCTAAGCTTTTGAAGGCCTCTCATTTACTTACTTCAAGGGACGGGCCTATACCGGACATGTGTAAGTACATTGCATAACTCAATGATCGGAATCGGTACGAGCTGGGAATGATCTACGATGAATATGTCGCAGATAGATGATAAAAAAGGAGATTCTATTAAATCCCAATAAATTCTTAGACGATGGGAGTTAATTTCCCAAAGATAGTACATGAATTGATCACAATTTATAATTATTAAAGTAACTTGTATTGAAACACAATGTAGATGCTTTACAGCCAATGGTACTTTCGTATTAGCGTCACCGGAGCCGAAATAATATAGATAGCATTTTTATTGTTCGCACTGGCATTCAAATATTATTTGTATTGTTGTTGCCTTGTTGTATGCAGTGTTTTGTCATTTTTGAGTCGCCGACCCGCCGTCGGAAGCAACGGCCTTTCGCAAACAAACCTGTGTTCCATCGATTGCCCGGTTAGTTTGAAACATAGGAGACGATCCTTGAGTTAGGTCCGACCGAGCGGCATACGTTTGCCCGGTTAAGTAATTGCTATCTATTGTATTTCGGCTCCGGTGACGCTAACACAAAAGTACCCAGCCAACTTCTAGGGTGGATTGAATTGTATACTGTCCCCGATTTCTTCTGACTGTGCAGTCAAACGCAAAATTGAGTGTACACATGCTACTTGACGATACTTTCCATTTATTTGGTAAAAAATATTTTTAGTACATTAATTTTTTTTATGCATATAATTTAGTCACACATTTAACTTTATATACTCGAACTCGATTATATGTGTTTCTATTATATACAATTTTGGACTCGATTATATACAGTTTGATTTTTTTGCATTTCAAATATGACTTATTTCAAGGACAAATTTTACCTTCCAACGTTAAGGTGAAATTTAAGTGGCTATTATAGGTGCAGTGGGGTAAAATTGTGACTTTTGAAGATTTTGCTTGAATTTTCGCCATAAATTGTTTATATCGTTATTGCAGCACAATTAAGATAGATAGAAGTTGGGTGTCAAAAAAACAAATTGTAGACCGGTTAGAGAGCTTTGATTTAGTTGATAGAAACAAGCCGGTTTAATATGAATTTTTAGGATAAAATAGATTATAACACATTAAAAATTACTAACTTTGAAGTTTTTCACTTCCAAAATGTTATTTAAATCCACTAATTAAGATGTTTCACGACTATAACCTGTACTAAATTTTCCATTTTTCTAATGGAAGCAACATAATCGTCTTCTGTAATGTGATTTTCAATATAACGCTAGTTTGAGCCAACAGAGTCCGAAACAAACAAAAAGTTCTATAACTCTGTCATTGCCAATTGGGGTACTTTTTTCGTTAATGTGTAATGTCAACACCCAACCACTGCTTGGCCAGTGTTGGCTTTTGCTTTTATTTTGGTTTTTGTTTGTATATGTATTTAAAAGTTTTATCAAAATGGCTAGTAAGAGGAAAGAAACGGATATTGTTACAAGTACAATGATAACAAGTAAGACTTGTCGAGAAAAGATAATGCGGAAAATAGCAACTGCTGTTGGAAGAACTCACTTTACAGTAAAGAAAATCATAAACAAGTGGAAATACAAAGGAAAATCTCCCGGGTAGAGGACACAAACGGATTTTATCTTCCGATGATGAACGGATAATTGTGCGAAAATTGCGAAAAAAACCCCTAAAACAATCATTCCTAAATTGCCTACCCAATTAGCCGGCAGGAAGACCTGTCAGTTCAGACACTGTCCGAAGAGCAATTTGGTAATACAAACAGACCTAAAGAGTTATGGAACAAGGCCTTTTATACGAATGAGACGAAAACCAATCTCTTTGAATCGGATGGAAGTCAGATGGTGTGGTGGAAACCAGGATCGATGCTTCAGGTTCAGCATTTGATTTCCACAGTTAAACACGGCGGCGGCAGTCAGGATAATGACTCAACGGGATAATCACTCGAAGCACACTGATCTCATTACGCCTGCTCTTCAATGTCCCAATCAATTCAAAACACTTGCGCAATCACCGGACTGGAACACTATTGGGCATCTATGTTGGGAAATCAAGAACCGTCTGAAGAATAAAAATCCACTCAAAACGACAATTAAGGAGATCTGGGAGAGCATTACGTCTACAGTGACCAGAAATCTCGCCTCGGCGCACGCAGGCAGTGCTAGACACCAAGGGGGGTCATACCAAATACTAGGGGATTGAGTTTTGTTATCTGTAAACATTTCTGAACTGATTTAAATTTTCTTTTTAGGAAAAACCTCAACTGTCCACTCAATTTTGCCACATCCGAATTGAATATTTTTTGTTTGTTTTATGATGAATATGAGTCGCCTTTTATTGATTACCCCGAAATACTCAAAATGACAAACCATCACGATAGCATGTAATATGATGGCAGATGGAATGTAAGGGTTTCACAGAGAGTGTGGACTTAGCCACGGCTTACAGAGACAAGGCTAGCTACTCCGGATCAGTCATTTTTAGTGACGTCATCTGTGTCGTTGAAGTAAACAATGTGTTCTTATTTTTTATTTTTCGTGCTTTGTAAGTTTGTGCGTTGATAATATAGTTGATTATATTTAATACCATGAATAATTTGATAAAACATTTATCCACAAAGAACATAATTCTCGGTTTTTCGGAAAGCGAAAGAATCTCTTTTTTGGCCCGATAATGTCATTTTCATAATTTATACACCCGCTCACAGCGCATTGAACCATTTTCGATTTTTCATTTCAGGAACATTTACGCGTAAGTCGGAAAACAAAATACAACTAGCGACTGTTTACATTGACGACTCGGATGACGTCATCAAAAAAAATGTTTACTCGCTAAAGAACTAGCCTTGTCTCTGTAAGCCGTGGACTTAGCTTCCGTTCTTCAGCATCACAACACATGTTGAAAATTCCACTGCATGCAATCAACCAATTCCATTTTTTTTTTGGAAGAATGTCGGGACTGAGAATTGAACTCGTGACCTTTAGCGTGAGAGGTATGGATGTTACCACTACGCCAGATCGCCTCCACATCACATGAAGATGACAAATATGAACATCAAATCTAATAATTTTTGAAGCTGAAAATTCGAAACATTTACTTTGTCAATACAGTGTCGAAGACTTATGCATAACGAGATTTGGTTTGCTGAACCAAAAAAAGCAAGGAACTTCATAAAGGAAGTTATACCTTCGTAGGAAGAGATGCAAAGTCCTAGTGCGACTATCACTTATTCCCTGAGTGATGGAACAAGCTGACAATCTATATATAGTAAACTGGAGTGCACTACAATAGATCAAACTAATGATCGTAGTGGTTCAAAGCTCCTGCAAAAAAAAAAAAAAAAAGGGAGAAAGATAAAGAAAGCGGACTGGTCATATGGAGATGGGTGAATGTGTATGACTCTTTAGCAGCTGACTTCGATTCTGGGACGGAATAAGGTGTGTTCCCTGAGGCAAAATGATAAAGCACATGTTGTAATGGGCTGAACAGCGGTCAATAAGCAGGCACCGATTAATGCATCTCGAATATCGCGTTAATTTTCTAGATCATGATTGTGTCGTGACTACTAATGATAAGGTTATCGTGGATGCAGAGAGAACCTAGGGCACTTTGGTCATGCTACAAAAACGTGATCTATGGAAGAGTTTGAGGAAAATAATTGAATATTCAGAAAAAAATATTTTTCAAAATCCTACACTAAAAAAAAATGATTTCAAGAACTAAAAGTCGATTTTCTTAAAAAAGCCATCTCATATTTTGATGAAATGGTAGATAAATTGTAGATAAATATGAGCCCTTCAACTCTTCCATACATCGTAATTTGTGCATATTTAAGGCAAAAAGTTTTCCTAACAAAAACTGTTTTAAGCTATAGAGAAAATCAATAACAGAAATAAAAAGGGGTTTATGGTGACCCTTGGATGCTAAAATACAGTTTTCAGCTTGTTTTTGTAGTCAAAAACAATATGTTTCAATTCAGAGAGCAACGACAGCTCTCAAACAATAGCTATCTGTCAAAAATGTCTTGATCGGTCGATCTGGTATCGAATAGTTGTTGTAGATTTAGGTATCTGTTAAGAGTCACTGTAAGTCACTGTAGATATGATAACAGTAAATGGATTGCATAGATCCATAAATATAAAGTGACGGAAAATAAATAGCATTATTTTGTTTCTGCGTAATCATCAGAATTCAACAAAGAAAAGTGTTGCATTGTTTAGCAACATGAGTCAAGCCGTGATTTCCAGGATTTGCAAGGATTACAAATGCAGTGCTGGTATTAACAATCCCAAGTGTAACCGTAATAAACTACGTCGGTTAACAGAAATAGAGAAAATACGTTTATATGGATGTATCCATCCGTTGGATGCTACAATGCGAATTTGTGAATCTTGTTTGGCATTGATTTGGCGTGTGTTCCTAAGAAAAAAACGACGTATAGATGAGGATAACACTAACCGAAATATTGAAGATTCAACATGAGATGACCATTTTTAGTTTTTGAAATAGATTTTTTCCAGTGTAGAATTTTAAAAAATATTTTTCAGTATTTTTTTTGGAAAATTCAATTATTTTCCTAAAATTCTTCCATAGATCACTTTTTTGTAGGACTTTTCATTTTCGAGTAAAAAAATTTTCTAAAAAAAATAATCAAAAATACTTAGCCCTTTCCATATGTTAGTCTAGATAAATTTTCGGAAAACTAAGTATGCCAAGTTGCATAATTAGGTAAGGTCTTCACGCCCAGAAAGTTTCATTGGGTTCTGAGAGGGTCATGCCAACATCTGGTCGAGTTGGCGCGAAATCTGCCATTCACATTCACTAGGCTGACCGTGAAAATTGTGACAAAATAGGATGGTGACATCAGGTCCAGCTGAATCATCTTTTTTTGGATGAATATTAATTGTTGGATTTCTGATAATAATTTCAATTGAACTATTTGACGATCATGGGAAGTACATTTTAGGGCTTTTATTTTTTTGTGACCTTCATGCTGAGAACAAAAAATTACCATTGATATTTGAATAGAAATGTGAAATGTTTATTTTATATTTAAAGAAAAGACGACACTTTCATAGAATGCGTAAAAAATGGAAAAAAGCATTCGATTTTTCAAAGTTTGATTCACTGGATTCTCTGGTACCAATTTAATCGGTGAATTGACCCCTACGCCGTTTAGAAAGTCGATTCTTTTTTCTCTAAAATTTTTTCAAATTCTACCCCAGACTCCCTAGCAGGAACGAACGATTCGCATTTACTGCACCTGGTTCTGATCAATTCAAGAGCTATTTTTTAAATCCTATGGAGGGAAAAGCGATTAGCTTACATATCATATGATTCTACGCTAAAAAACAAAGAGGATGGGTCTTAACATAACTATCTATGTTGAAGTTATTATGTTAGCTAGTAGGTAAACAAAAATCTGCTTACAGATGTAGGGTTAGATAAAACAGTAGCCTTCAGATACGAGCACACGTGGGCTACTATATCAAAGTGATTAGCGACATCAGTGCTAATCACAAATATCGTTGTGGGTACACCAAAATACGTTCGACGCGTGTTCTTTCCCATCGATACCTCGACGTTGATGTTGAAATTCTAATAAAGATGAGGCGAACTATATTATTCTGAGATGACGAAGTTGTCTGGCAAACGTAGTTCCATTGAAGTGAGTCGCGTCTAAAGTAAACTGCGCAAGCATTGACGTTTGATGTGACGCGATGCACAACGCGATATTGTGATCTTACTATCACTGGTACACGGGCAAAATCAAGCTGCGGTAGCAGGACAATAATTCTAGGTAATGAAACGCTTCAATGCGATCATAGTTCTATGAAATAATATTACAGAGAGGATATATACAATACGAATGAGCTCTCTCGATACAACCAAAAAACTCAAACAAGCAAGATATATTATCCTCAACAGGTACTTTCCCTATTCGTCAGGAAAGCCACAGAAAAGTTCCCACAAGCAAATTATATTAATCAATCACAGAATATCATCAAACACCTCCGAGAGAGAGGCGCAGCATATCCACATTAGTAGACAGACAGACAGATCACTGCGTAAACACGCACACCTTCGTCGAAGCTTCTTTTCGCTCTGTTTTTATCGTAACAGCCCACGGTGGATGGATGGGTGGGAAAAAAGGTAGTGAGTGCGAAAAGCGAAGAAGGTAACTGGAAGAAGTAACAAAAAAAAAAACACCGCACTCAAATATTCCTCTTTTTCTTCTGGATTTAAAAAACGCAAAAGAATGATGATTCATTTTTAGTCCATCGGTTAAGGCACTCTCCTTCGGAGCTCGCGTTGCTTGAATCATCATGCTTTGCCCCAAACATATTCATACGGATTACGGGAAGAGAATCCAAAAAACCCATGGTTTCTAAGAATCGATACGGGCAGATGATATGCAAAATATTCCGTGTTGATATCGCACCATTGACAGGCGTTACTCTTACCACCACTGCGCTCTGTGAGCTTGTGGGAACATTCGAAAAAAAAACGCAACGAGGAAAGTATGATAAACAGCAGCAGCAAACAAAGAGAGAGAGATCTCTTCAGACACAGAGATAGATAGACTGACTGGGGGAGAGTGAAATAATAAAGTGAAATACAGTTAATTACAGAACACGCACACTGCCACTTCTGGGGTCGTTTCAATATTTAGTTATAATTTCGATCATCTGTTTCTTCGTGCCGCACATAAACACACACACATACATACGGCAGCAGGTTTTGGATTTTTATCTCCAGTGTTGTCAGGTGTGCAACCTTTTGTTTTCGTGCATGCTCATTCCTCTTTCGTCTCATTTGTACATTGGTTTCATTTTCGACGAAACGATATCATCGCAAAATTTTTACTTCGTGCCAGCAGCACGTTTTGTGGAAACACTGGGTAAAGATGTCGGCGGTTCTGCTTCCTCCATATCTAGCCAGTTCCAAGGAAATGAAAATTATATGAATAACTTGTGAGAAAAGTGTGCGAGAGAATCAAACCGGTGCACTCTTAAACGCATGGACGCAGATATGCCAATTTTTTCCGATATCTTTCACCTACTTTAAATTGTCTTTGAATATTGGGTGTGCAATTTATTTCGTTCCGTTTTTTTTGATGAAAACACACATTTATTTGAACAATGAAATGAATTAAATGGTCGGGCTTTACATACGATCTTTTGCGTTTTGGGTTGTCGTAGTGAATCAATTTTTCGTTCTCGGTAACGATAACTTACTTTTGTGTCGTCCAAGAAACATTTCGAACATGCAAAATTTCCGTTCAACATCTCTCGCTATCAATACGTATGGTACATAATTTCCTTGTATTTGAATGTATACTGCGGCTTTTTTTTATCCCATTTATTTATTAGGCTCATTAGCATTTTAGCTGTAACAGAGCCGGGTTTTAATAGTGTACATGTACATATTATGTTTTTATAAATTGTAAATTACACAGTTGTTAGTAGTAGCCATTTAGGCGTTAAGTTTTCTGTTCTATTACATTATGGTAAATTATACAGTAGTAGCCACTTAGACGTAAGGGTATTCTTTCTGTTCTTCCATTGTTCAGTTCAGCAGACCAGACAGAGCGGAGACAGTTGATATTGATCATTGTTGGGTTATTTATAGAACAGCAGCCGATGTGTCTTGCAGAGCAGAGCAGTTGTATGGATAAATCGATCTTATTTCGACCGTGGATTGTTGCGTGGACATAGTTATTCTATAATAACACAAAGATGGTCAATTGAGGGCCCTGAGTTTGAACTCACGATCGATCGCTTGGTAAGCGAACGCGTAACCAAGTGGCTACGAAGACCCCCTACTGCGGCTTTGAGTCGCTTAAAAAAAGCTTGTCGAGTTACTTCCAATGATTCTGAAAGCTCTGCTCGTGTTTAACACGAATCTTGATCAAGTGATTTCTCTAATTCTTCGTCTTCAAACTTTTTCGGTTGACCCGGACGCTTATTGTCTTTAACGCTAGAATCACCACTTTTAATAGTCCAAACCATTTCCTATTAAATCTATCCGCTGATGCAGATTACCCTCAAACCTTCACAAACATTCGATTTGCTTCAGATGTACTTTTCTACCAGGAAGTCAAAACTTCCCGCAAATGGTACTTATTTGCAACGAAACTCGTTATTTTCAACGCAGTAAAAATTGAACTTGTTGTGCAAAACTTAAGTGCTTATAAACAAGTCTATAATTCATAATTCAGCTGTCACCGTCGACTGTTTATAGCACCTCGCCATATCCATCATATCCAATATAAATGTGGCGTGGTGCATAAATTGCGTAATGGTAAGAGTACGGATTTTGGTCCACTCCCCTCCCCCTTGCGTAGACGGTAAGTAACGCCACTTTGAGCCTCCTTACCTCCCGCCCCCTCTCTTCTTGCGTTACGTAATTTGCGCACGACGTTTTTTCAATGATGAGAACTGACAACCTGACCGTTGAAAATAGTGAATCTTTGTTGAATTTTAAAAAGTCTTAAATTTCAATTTAAATTTAATATGATAAACAATCAAATGAAAAAAGCTTGAATTCGGACAAAGAAAAATTAAATTGGCTCCAGTTCCGCTTGAATTCTAATGAAACTAACTTCCACTGATGGTAATTTGTTGATTTCGATCAATTGTTTGCTGAAACAATTGACTGACCTAATCTTCAACTAATCTTATTTATCTGAACTGTGAATACTTGAAGCTCTAATTGGGATATAATTTGTAAATTGATTTGTATTTGATAGAGAGTATAACTAACATGATAGATAGCCTCTTACTTTATTCAGTAATGACGATAATAACAAAATATACTGTTAGGGTTAGTTTTCTTTTTCTGGCACTTACGTTCCCAGAGGAACTTTGCCTTCTTAACGGTTATTTAATTTCTCAACTTCCTCAATTCCTATGCCAACTAGTTAGCTTTAATTGTATTCTGAGTGGCGAGAATACGCTTGTACCAAGTGCAACTCCGAAGCCAGCCGGAAGTCTTTGATGTAAAAAAAAAACGACTAAAGCGGATTCTGTTTCCTAATCGTTATTTTCTTCGAGTTAGTGGCTTCCAAATATAATAGCAAAAAAACAGCTATTGTTTTGCATTGAGGAAAATATCATTTACATAATCAACATAATCTTTATTATTTTTTATATTTAAAAATGTCTTCTCACGACTTTTAGAGCTTATCAAGACCAACATTCTGTGATGCACTTGTCAATATAGTAATCCTACTCAAAGTTATTAACGGTACTCAAAAACTTATGATTAAGTTACTCAAATACAAAAAATAACATAGTTTTGAAAATCTTACATAATGTGGAGTGAAATACGCTCTCACATATGTTGCCAATGAACATTGTTTATGTTTGCCCCAGAAAGAATGACAAAAAAAATGAAGGGATCGTACATTTTGGGGAGAAATGTCAATAATTTTGAGTAGAGTTGAGATATTGACAAGTTCTGCATCGCAAAATGTTTTTATTGGTAAACATTAAAAGTCTTTCGAAGACAGTTTGCATGTAGAATTTTAAATATAAAAGTTAGAGCAAAAAAACAGTTTTTTTCATGGTAACATAGAAAAAAAGCTCTATATCGGTTATTTCAAGGGATAGAAATAAACTTTGTTCTACAAAGGTATCTCAAATAACTGGATCTACGACATTGTCGAACTATATGTTCACAGCGCAGTAACGCTTTCTGTAAGACTTCGTACAAACCTGTGAGAAAAGAAAAAAATGTACGAGTAAAGCGAATGTTTATTATTTTCGCCATAACTGTTCAAAAATCAATAATGTTCAGGGACTACAGATAAATTCAATACGGGGAAAACGTCCTACTTGAATTTCTTAGAAATAAGTGTGAATATAAATGCCGAGCGTATGGGTAATCCTGATAGTTAATGACAGTATCCTTATATGCAAGTTTATCATTTTTAACGTGCTTCAACAATGTAATCATCTTATCTACATCATTTGTGTAAGGTTTTCATTGGAATCAGAGAATGTAGATCGGATACGCTAAGCTAAATGCCAAGTGAATGCTTCAAATGAACAAAACGGTAAGAAACGATGTACATTCTGCCAAATATATACCGGAAATGTGTGTTTTTAAAGGAAATGCTTTATTTATCGTCAGAATTCATATTATTGCCTTCAAAATAGGCCCCTTCTGAAGCAAAATACACTTTTTCCAACGAACAATCCGGTCATCGAAATACTTTTTATAGCCGTATTCGAGAATCGCCTTAAGTTCACGCAGCGAATTCGTTTTTATATACTCAATGCTGTTGGAACGGGTCCCGAAAACCGATAATTTGAGTTTCGGAAACGGGAAAAAGTCATACGGTGCCATATCTGAGGAATGCTGTGCTTTTTCAATCACATCCGTGCCATTTTAGTCAAAAATTCGTTCACAATGATTGATCGCTGAGCTGGTGCATTATCGTGGAGCAAAATCCAAGTGTCATCCTTCCACAAATCTGGCCGTTTACGGCGAATTTTCTCTCTCAAATGCCTCATAACGCTAAAGTTGAGAAATTTATTAAATTCCGAATGAACATCAAAAATCCAATCTATATCAACAACCGCCGAGCAAAAAAAGATAACTTGTTCCTTATGGCGTAAAAAAAAGAAATGACATTTCGCCATTATTGTTTAATTTCGATTTTTAGAAGATCTACAATTTTAGCGTGGTGAAAAAAATAAAGGGTTGACTGAAAAGTATATGGAAATACTAACATCCCAAACATGTAATACTTTTCAACTGGTGACTACAGTTAACGCTAACACATTTCTGTCTACGTGAAACATTTTTTATCATTCGGTCTTTGGAAAATTCTTCTAGTTTTTCTTGAATTCAGAACTTCACAGCAGTTTTCTTTTCATCATCAGAGGTGTAGTGATTACCCTTTTGGTGAGAGAAACAAATATAAATTGCAGGAGCATGATGTAGCGAAGGGTGTTGAATTGGTTCAAACAACAAATCCTTAGATTTTCCAAGGGATCTGCTATCTTCGTGAAAATCACACAGCATCGTTGATCTACGAATATTCCGATCTGGCATCTCTTCACTGGCGGTGCCAGACAGCTCAAGTGTGTGCGTGTCTGTGCAGATATAAATATTCTGTTCTGAATCCAAAGTACTTGCAAATGCGCATCTTTGCTCTTGCTGGTGATGATTTATGGTTTTACTGGAATAACTATTTGACATTCTAGTTAAGATGGGCTGCATGTGAAAATTGCACCAATGCCAAATCCAATTTCTCTGTGGTTGTGGAATACAATGTCATGCTTGGAAAAAAATCGTCGTATTTTGTCTAGTCATAACCCAGTTGCTGCTCGGAAAAAGTGATGGTGCTTCTGATATCGCCTCGTTGAGCTTATCTATTTTACCAAATCTTACCTCACGCTGCCCTAGAGGTTTTATTCAGTAGTCCATTCAGCATTTAAATGTCCCTACCTAAACTGTAATGATAACCCGTTTCTAGAGCAGTACGATACCAACAACTTCTCTTGTGTGCTCTGATTTCGGCATCCGTGACGTCACACACACGCAAATCGGAGCGCTGGGGAACACAAAGTAGGTTAATGGAGAGGCCGGGCGGGTGCAGACCTTGTGAAAGAATACATCCAACACCGAACGGTTTGCTGCGAGTGTGAGCATCAATCTGTCGCATCCCGTTGTCCATAATGTGCAGCTCCGATTCTTCTACTCGGCGGACATTCTGAATGCGGCCGGCACTCGGGGAAGATGAATCGAGTAAAAAAATAGACCGTTCGGCCCAATAAATAGTTGAGTTAAGCCGTAGCGACGTCGTAGGCGTTTTTGTGTGCGGTTCGCGTGTGTATTTCGATTGTGAATGTTTACCTACGGTATCCTGAGCGAGGTCATGTATAAGGAGTGTGTCACTCGTCGTCACAAGCTGACGACGGTTTCAGGCGGGAGTAACAACGGTAGCAGCTGAGACGTAGCTCCATTGATAAACGTTAATCAGTGGTAAATATACGCGAAGTCAGTGCCGCCATTCATGCTTATCGAAAAAGGCATCACATTTGTGTGTGAGAGTCTGTGCAGTACCAATTCAATGGTTATTTGTTCTGCGACGGTAGAAAATGTCGAATTAGTGAGAATGAAAATTTAGAAACAAGTGTCTTTAGTTTACGTGTACACTTTTCCCGTGCAATGATGGCAATCATTAGTATGATCCGGATACACTGCAATTTGAATGAAACGATCTACAAAGCATTGATTACTGTGCGTCCGCGTTGTTTCTTACAGACAAATGCAACGAATGCAAATTCCACAAAACAAAACCGTGCGCGTGATATTGAAATGTGACGAAAGATTTATGCTAGAATGTCTACAATGTATGTCAGTTGGTCAGCATACAAAAATATTGTACGCTCACGTAAATATTCAAGATGTCCAACAGTAGTATGACATTGAGGTATTAGAAAGAAAAAATTAAAAAAAATGCTAAGAAAAGGTATAAACAATATTTTCAATATTTTATAAGGTTACAAATTGTATAACTCACTCGACTCAAAATCTAACCGGAAACATCTAAATTCATTTGTTTCATCGATGGCTATATCATCGTTAATTCTCATAAGTTCTCAACCCAACTTGAATGCGGCCACATAATGTCTCAAAGAGATTATTTAATATGGATTCGATGTCATCGATGTCCTATTGGTTCACTTTGAAACAACGGAAGAAACTATTTTTAAGTAATTAAGAAAGAAAGAATTTAATAATAATTTCATTTAATTAAGAAAACAAGAATAAAAGGAAAATAAGTCAAAAGTGGGGAGATTACTATCATGTAATGTTCATTTTTCCTTCTGAAAGTACAGTTGGATAACAATGAGTCCAGAATCTGCAACCTATCTCTGGAGCTTGTTAATATAGGAAACTGCAATTTGAGGGCTCTGCCGCAACAGCATGCAGAGATTGGTTTAAACGGTCTCAAAATTATGGAAAAATATAATTTTAAGACTTTGGAATAGTAATGGCTAGAAATGGACAATAGCATAAGACGTTGAACTACGCACCAATATTACTCTGCTTTTCGGTTAGCTTCCAGCGAGAGAGCGAGTGAACACTTCGCACGTTGAGTTCCGCGGGATCTATCCTCGGTATTTTATCCTATGCATTTTATTAAAAACAGATGTTAAACAACAGGTCCCTACGCGAGCCTAACGGAAAGTTCAATGTCGGATGCCAGGGTCAATGTGTTAGGAAATGTGGCTGCTTTAGGAGGAGGTTTCAAAAGGGAATTTGTTTTAGATTTTGAAATAAATGAAAAAAATTTAAAAACGGGCAGGCAGGATCGATCTGTGCAATATAGTTGTTGAAGTGGTGCGGTGATAATCGTCCGCACCGCGCACTGCATTGCCCGCATCGGTACAAATGAAAAGGAACGCGAGCCAAACGGAAAGTTCAATGTCGGATGCCAGGGTCAATGTGTTAGGAAATGTGTCTGCTTTAGGAGGAGGTTTCAAAAGGGAATTTGTTTTAGATTTTGAAATAAATGAAAAAAATTTGAAAACGGGCAGGCAGGATCGATCTGTGCAATATAGTTGTTGAAGTGGTGCGGTGATAATCGTCCGCACCGCGCACTGCATTGCCCGCATCGGTACAAATGAAAAGGAAAATATTTGCAATGTAAGCTTTGCCCTTGCACAACAATTGCACCGACATAAGGTATAAAAGACGTAATCATAGCATCCGATAGGATGAACAAGCGAATTGAACAAAACAATTTCACAGTCAGCAATGTAATGCAATCGTATCTTTGACACCACCCCTTTAATTTGTTTTCTTTTGAGTATCATACGGTATCAAAATTATAAAAAATCAACAATCCTTTCGCTACCAGCGTCGTCTAAAGACGACATCCGCGCGCAACCTGTGTGTACGAGTATCGTCTATAGACGATATCCGCGCGATGAATTGTGTGTACGAGCGTCATCTATAGACGACATCATGCTGATACTGCACATCGATCACACCAGCGCGATATGCATATTCTTCGGCGCAGTGCTCCGTTCAGCGGTAGCACTCCGACGGAACACACTGCCGTAGTGAAAGAGTTAAATGAGCTTAAAAATAAATGAAAATGTGCTACTCTCCCATTCTGGTATAGCATTTGTATTAGGGTGGCAATGGATGTATGGAAAGAATTTCATCATCGAATTTCAGGAACCGACCATGTACATTTTGTTTATTGGCCTAAAAAATAATCTGTCCAAATTTCAGCTCAATCGGACATGATTTAGGGGTGCCTCAAAGCACTCAAAGTTTTGATTTTTTAAGTCCCAAAAAAGTCGATTTTCGGCCAAAAATTATTTTTTCGAAATAACACCAGAGCTCGATCACGATGCATTTTTAAGTCATTTGGCATCGAAAAAAAAAATCGATTTTCCAAAATTCCCCCCTTGGAAGATTTTCGAGGATTAAAAAATCAAAATTTTGAGCGCTTTGAGGCACCCCTAAACCATGTCCGATTGAGCTGAAACTTTGCACAGGTAATTTTTTAGGCCAATAAACAAAATATATATGGTCGGTTTTTGAAATTTGACATGACCATTTTCGCTGCCACCCAAACCACGCAAACCATTGAACCTTTTCAGGGTCCCGGAACTTTTTACTAAAGAGTTATTTATGAAATATCGATGTATTCGCAAATAATATCTGAAATGATAAACCAACAAATTCAAAAAAAAAAAAAATGATTGCGTACTCCTACGTCCTAAGCGGTCGTGTCTAGGATACAACCATTCGATTTTTTCTTAGGTACAACCCCAAGCTGATGTTCAGTCTGGAATAAAGAAATGTCTGCCCCCATACATACAAAAAAATTAAAGCTTTTGAAAAAGGTGCTTTTATTTGTTCATTCCACCCTTCAGATGCCGAAGATGAAATGTTTTCTGCCAACGCTAATTGAGTGTAGAAGGATTATTGATTTATGAAAATGAACAGGGTAAACTTATGCTGTCCGATCTAACTAAAGGATCGTCTTATCTTCTATGTTTCAAACTAACCGGGAAATCGATGGAACACAGATTTGTTTGCGAGAGCAATGGCTTAGCAATCAAGTATCAAGCATATGCCTTTTAGACATTACATCATTCGAATAAAGTCATTATCATACAAGTTCGTTTAGTCGGAAAGAATTATTATCACTAAAAGCAGGAATTGTTTTGTCCTTGGAAACACCCAGCGCAAATAATACCCACTCCCCAAACCCCGACAGTTCGAATCATTGGTCGATAGCGTCATTCGTGAGCATTCGATAATAGAACCACTGCTCTCACCAAACTAAGCAGCTCCGTTTGGTCCGGCGGCAGAAAAAAATGTGATTTGAAGAGAAGAGCATAGTGCTTGGCGAGCTAGCGAGACTATTTTCATGTCATTTCTCATTCACAAAAATTTCTCCTCAAAAATACTCAGCACAAATAAGGGGGTATAGAATCCAACTAGAATCACTAAGAAGCATATAACGCGTAGACATTTTGTCTTTCGAATGGAGTGGTTGTCATAAATAGCCGGCAAAGGTATTAAGGCAGTAAATTTGAGAAAAATCAAATTTAGTTTTCGTCATATTTCTGAAGCTTAGGTATTCAAGAATATACCCTAGAAGGACATTTTGATAATCCTATTATTTGTCGAGCTATAGGCATTTTAGTGATGCAATATCTAACCTAGTACGGTCATAACAATGAACTTCAAACGCATTTTTCTCGAAACTATTTTTTTCAAACTGGCGTACACGATATATCTAGTTCTATTGAACCGATTCATGTCGAATTGAATACAATCTGCATGCATTTCTCTATCGCGTGAACCAATTTTTTTTTTTTCATTTTACAATTTAAAAAAAATTAGGAAACGTAAGAAAAAACGTTTTAATTCGCAATTCGCAACACATTTTTGCAAAAAATGGCGGCCGTTTAACGCCATTTTTTGCAAAAATGTGTTTTTGACTTTTCTGAGGTTCATGCGATAACGGCATCTATACTGATGCAGAATCTGTTCGATTTTTTTTTAGATTATCAGAAGAGCTGTACGTGTACTGTTCGTGTACGCCATGGCACAACTCTTTTTGAACCCCCTCACTTCATTAGCTTGTAACTGTTCTGATTATAAATATTTTTTTCCCGTCCAATTTTTGTTTTATTGCTAAAAGATGGATAAATAGTAGTATAATGGGTACTAAAAATATTCTTTGTTTTATTTTTATGGAGCTCGAAAAAACGTCCGAAAATCGTGCTAGAATACCCCCTTAACGCTCAATATCTTGTTGTTCCGGTGTAACGCTCTCGTTTTCAAAGCTTTGAACTTACACCCCATTATAGTAATGGAAGACAAAGTTCACTAATTCTTTTCACATTTTCGAAACATTTCTGTTTTTTTTATGTTTAAATTACCTGCTTAATTTTCGAAAAAAAAATCCATGGCCCATGTTCAATTATGAATGATCACCTAGCCTCAAAGAGTAATACGGAAAGGAAACAAGAAGACATGTTAATTGTGCCTCCTGCACCGTTTTCAAATTTCCTCATAGCAATTTTTAATTTTAATGTTTTTTTAAGTTTCAATTTTTCATTTCACTTCATATTTTTGTTGCACTCTCATGATGTTTTTATTTTATTGTATTTATCATCAGAAGATTCTCTAAAACTCATAACCTAATTTGCCGGAATGTTTCATTCTTCACTCGGGTGAATTTTATATTCTGGTAAATGACGCATTTGAGTAATTGTTACATTTTGGTAAATTCGAGAATTTGTGAATGTTACACAACTGTGAACAGAGTATCCAAATATGATGAGTGGTATTTGAAGAAAAGTTGTAGATTGAATCAACTCCAAACCGGAATAATGTTTTTCGCCATTTTTCCTTTAAAGTGCAATAAATAACCTGTTATGAAACCTTAAGTAGTTTTTATTTTTTCGCGGACTTCTCAAACTGTTCTCCTATAATCGGTGTATTGGAACAATGTTGTTGGTTTTATTTTTTGTTTGCTATCGCTTTATCGACTCGCTATTATTCTTTAATGATTTCCAAAATGGAAACGTTAGCTGTGGCAAACTAGAATTATGATGGGAAAATAATGACAGGCCAATGTGCGTAACGAAATGATAATGTACGGTTTGAATCATATTGCAAATTTAACACATGAACGATAGTTACTGATTGAGACTGGTTTGGGCTGTTTAGGGTGCTGCCAGGCAAATCAAACATGAATTTTCAAGTGTTTGAATATAACTGAAGCAGTTTTCATTATGGCTGATTAACTCCTCATACAATTAGAACCATTAGAACAAATCTACCATATTGCTATTAATTGTCATAACGGTATGCACATTGAATTAGAAGCCTTAACAATCGATAATGTCAATGATAATCGAATAAAAACATAACACGGATGAATAAAAAAAATGTCTTCATTCAAAGGAAATCGGACAGAGATGATTATCATGTACAGTTAGAGCGTCAGAGTGTTGAGAACCTTCGGACAATTTTCAACAATGTTGCATTCTGAATAATGATAATAATGATCTTTTAATTACGGCTAGATGTGGCGTTTTTTTGAAGTTGGATTTCATCTGGATTTCGAGTGACGATTTTTTGAAACAAAGATCAATTCTTTTGAATACCTCCTTTTAAAAAATAAGTCGGAATTTCAATTGGTCTTATGATAATGAAAATTGTGATTTTGGGAAGCTTCCATTATAAGTAGCAAGTTTCAATGTAATCCGAGAAGATCAAGCGTCAAAAATTATTGTTTTTTGACAGATTTGGCGTGGAATTGTTCTATATCAAACCTCATCACTATAGGAAGACTGACGAGCAACATTCTACTTCAATGTCGGATCTAGAAAGGGGTTTAAGAACGTATTAAGCGCCATAAGAGCCATTGATCAAGATCAACGAACAAAT
Source organism: Toxorhynchites rutilus septentrionalis (assembly GCF_029784135.1). Taxonomy (NCBI): domain Eukaryota; kingdom Metazoa; phylum Arthropoda; class Insecta; order Diptera; family Culicidae; genus Toxorhynchites; species Toxorhynchites rutilus. The sequence continues at coordinate 141,155,148 of NC_073744.1, read as the reverse complement.
GAAAAATAAAAAATTGTTTCGATTTTGGAATTATAGCTAGCGATACTGGTAAGAGTACACCTTCAAACGAAAAGCTTCTTCCCTCACGTGCATCAACTGCGTATGGCCAGCTGGCTGGTTTGTTTGTCAACTTTTGCTGTGTCCTGTGTACTGTCCAAGTCGGCCGTCCAATTTCTCCTACTACACCCAGCCAAAACTTCATTGCACTTGTTTTGTTGTGTGGATTCTCGTACCCTGCGTGTATGCGTATACGGTGGTGGTGGGTTGTGCCTGCCAGCTGTTATTGCCGCTTACGCTCCTTCCGGAACCTGCCTCAACAAAGACGTTTGTGCTCGTTGTCGTTCGTATACGAACGATGTGCGCACTGCGGTTACGTTGTGTGCCTGTTGAATCCATTGGGTCTCCTTTTTTTTACTGTTCACCAACAACAGTCAGTCGAGCGCCACCCACTGCTCAATCATCTACGACGAGAAAACACATGGGTTTTTCGATGGCTTCGTTTTATTTTATTTCTCTGATTTTCTTCCAAACAAGTTTCTTCCCAAACGCTTCTTTGATTGAGACACACATACACACTAGCGATGCAAATCGTACGCCTTTATTTCGTTGTTCCACTTTCAATATCCTTTCGGTGTGGGAGAAAAGGAGAAAATCTTGCTTCTTTTTGAGGATGAATATATTCCTGTCGGCCAGGTGTCCTGGTTTCATTTCAGTTTTGTGCCCTGTTCTTTGACCCAAGGTGCATCGAGAACAAAGATCGAACATTTTGGACGGCCGGGTGTATGTACCGATTTGGCATCTACCGGGGAAAGGTCCCACTGTTGCTATTGTGTGGATAAGAAATAAGGGACACGTATTCTACCCATTCGACATGAATGAGTTTTGCGTATATTTTTCTTCTTAAACAGCGTTTTCTGTTGAATTATATTTTATCTTGAGGCTAGCAGTTCTTATTCATCAAAATAACCGAAATGATGTATCCTAAGATATTAATAAGTACGAGAATTCATCAAAATCGATATCGTTTTATTGAGATGATATCGTTCAGTTGCCCGAAAGATGAGAACAAATTATTAAATGCTTTTCTCAGCTTTTTCGGGGCGGAAATTAAGTCATAGCCAAAAAAGGTACAAGAGAATTGAGAGATGAAATGAAATCCCGTGCTGATCCAACTCATGAGCAGCTCAGTAATATATCACTAAAGTTGGATTCGTTAAGCGTAGTCAACCAAATTCGTTCACTTAGTAAGGTATGAAATTCTAATTCCAAAATGTGGAAAGAGCAAAGCATAATGCTCCGTAATAAACACATTTAGCTGATAAAACGTAAGGCCACCAGTGTGTATGTAGCACACAATCCGGAGAACTGGGGCACGTTCTAATATACCATCCCATAAAAATTAAACCCCTGTGAGAAATTATGTATGTAACTGCGAAACACAAATCATGCGACCGGCGGCTTACTCGGACTGCCATCCAAAACCGTTTGTCGCGGCTCACACAACGGCGGAGTATTTTCATCAACGGAAATGGAAACACACGACAACAAGCCGGCCGCCACCTTCATCTCCCCATGCCTTCCCAGTTCCCACCGGATCGTGTGCACTTCTCACTCTCTCTGGCAGGAAGATTTCGACTGCGACGACTCATATATGCACGTTAGCATCCATCGGGACTGACAAAGGGACACCCGGGGAAATTTATGCTACCTATTCTGAAATAGGAGCGCGCTCGTTTCCATATATTGAAATTCCAGTACACATCATCACATTGCTAGCAGGAGCACTCGTACGTACCAACCGTACTACGTGCTGTGTGTATTTTAGCCACAGGAAACATTATCTCTCAAGCTCGGGATGGTGGGGTTCATTGGAGGGAACAGCAAGCTGAGCCAGCTGAAGCCGAGCGATAACTGCTTAGTTGCAGGAATTTTTCACGAATGACGTTCACTTTAGAACGTGTATTCAAATCACCCGGCCCTACTGAAGTCGTGACATCAATGTGCTCGAAACACCACATTCAATATATATATATATATATATATATATATATATATATATATATATATATATATATATATATATATATATATATATATATATATATATATATATATATATATATATATATATATATATATATATATATATATATGTGATGTTCTTGCGAATGTAATCAAAAACGCAATATTCTGAGAAGAGCCATCGCTTACACAAGGACACCGGTTTACATTGTGTGTTTTCACACCGTCACACCAGCGTCAGCGACAAGCCTGGTAATAATTAGGACCTGCAATCATGGAGATCATCTTATTACGTAAATGTGAGATCCAATGGCACCTCGAGGATCTCGAAGCGTGCGCATGGATTGAGCCAGTTAGGGGTAAATAATCCGCATAGCAATGACGTGCCAGATTGTTAGAACAACATACATTTGTGAATACTTTCGCGATATGAGAACGACGGGAGAGCAGCCAAGATTGGAGGATTGGGTGTGCTGTATAACAATTTAACCCTTTCTCTACGAGCGTCGTCTATAGACGACATCAGGGTGATACCGCAAATTGATCACCCCAGCGCGATATGCGTACTTTTCGGCGCAATGCTCCGTACAGCGGTAGCACTCCGATGGAGCACACCGCCGTAGTGAAAGGGTCAAACGTTCATTATCACCAACGTCATCGGTTTTATTACGACTGTGTACTGCGCGACGACGCGTCCATCATACTGAGGCTACGTAGATCCAAACCGATGTACATCACATAATAGATGCACCGTGTCCAATCTATATATATAAAAATGGATTTCTGTCTGTCTGTCTGTCTGTCTGTCTGTCTGTCTGCTTCTCATGGACTCGGAAACTACTGAACCGATCGACATGAAAATTGGTATGTAGGGGTTTTTGGAGCCGGGGAAGGTTTTCGTGATAGTTTGAGACCCCTCCCCCTCTCTAATCTGTCATACAAATGGAACACATATTTCTACATTACTCAAGAATTAATCAAGCAAACCAATCCAAATTAGGCATCTGGAGCTTTTAGGGTGCAACAAATGTTTCTATGGTGGTTAGACACTCCACCCCCCTGTCTAAGGGGGGGGAGGGGGGTCTGCCATACAAATGAAACAAAAAATTTCTAATCACTCGAGAATTAATCAAGCTAATGCAACCGAATTAGGCATGTGGAGGTTTAGGGTGCAATAAATGATTCTATGGTGGTTAGATACTTCTCCTCCCTCTCTTAGGGTGGGCTACCATACAAATGAAAAACAAATTTCTGCATTACTCGAAAACTGATCAAGCAAATGGAGCCAAATTTGGCATGTGAAGATTTTAGGGGGCATGAAACGTTTCTATGGTTAATAGACACTCCTCCCCCCTCTCTAAAGGAGAGAAGAGGGAGGGGTCTGTGTCTGAAAATAATCTGATTTTATAATGATGAGTTTTGGTAGAAGTACTAGGATTTTTTTAGTAAAAGGTAAATTCAACGGGGTTAATTAGAAGATCAATCAATAAACAGTTCTGCGATTGGACTCATGAACTTGCGCTTAGTAAGAAAACGTGAATGTTTGAAGGTATTGATAACAAAAAAACAAATTTTAGGCGCGACGAAGTTTGCCGGGTCAGCTAGTATGTAATACAAATTATAACTACATAGTGTTTCCGACTAGTAGTGAAAATGAATTTATAAACAGTTGTTTTAATTCTTTCCAATATTATTATTCAATCTAGATTCCTCCATTTTTTAGATTTAATAGTGATTCAAATGCATGTTTTAGATCATTCTGAGAAATGGAGTTCGACGCCTCGGTTAAAGTTATTCGTATAACACTGACGCATCTGATCCCCACAGATGTTCGTGTGATCTACTAGAGAACAATATCGAATGTAGTTCATACTGAGACATACCGTTTTGTCTCATATTCCGAACTGTCTCAAATTCCGAACACTTCATTTTTGAATATAAATTTACTAAACTTTTATGTTACAAATAATTGAATAATGAAAACACAGACATTCTTTGAGGTATAGGCTTCATTTCGACATCAATTACAGATATCAATAAAACCTATAATTTATAATATTAGACATTTGCAAAAAAGTGATAGTCAAAACCAATGATAAGATGTTTGCGTTAGCAAATTCCGTAAAAAAACAAGCATAGTTCATTTTTCAGTTTTTGTAGTTGTTTCATCTGTTTTGATTTCTGTTTTCATGTTAAGTGTTAGAGAATGTAAGAACCTACAATATTTTTACGTTAGCAAATTCTGTAAAAAAACAAGCATCGTTTATTTTTCAGTTTTTGTAGTTTTTTCAAATATTTTGTTTGTTGTTTTCATGGTAAGTGCTAGAATTTGTACGAATCTACAATGAATGGATGAAAAAACGATATTTTATGCAGAAATCGTCATTAAAATAAGTGTTCGAAATATGAATCAAGTTTCTACGTATTATTCAAATTGCGAACACTTCATTTTTCAATGTAAATTTACTGAACTTCAATGTTAAAAATAATTTAATAATCAAAACCTTGACATTATTTTGGTTATAGACTTCATTTTAACATCATTTATAGGTATCCACCCTTAGTCCCGATATAGCACCCTTAGTCCCAAAACCATGTGAACTACGAAAAACGAATACAATCAATTACGAAAGCAAAATCTTTTTTTTTGTGTGTATAACATTTTTCAAAAAAAGGCTAGCTAATTGACTTTAATTTGATATATCGATCATATGAATCGATCCAGTAGTTCAAAAGTTATGATTTAAAAAAAATGCATCTTTGCTGTTCGGAATTTGAGACAAAAGTGTTCGGAATATGAGTCAGTGACAAAAATGGTGTTCGGAATTTGAGACAAAAGTGTTTAACATATTTTTAGTTTTTCGCCATGAATATGTATTTGTAAATCAATTTTATTGTAGCCAAATTAAAAAGAAGGCTCTATTGTAAACTGACCAGACGTCCCGCGTTACGCGGGACAGTCCCGCATTTCAACAAAATGTCCCGCGTAAGATTCCGTCCCGCGAAACGTCCCGCATTTGGCAATAGAAACGAAAATGTCCCGCGATATCAATATATTTCAATATCACAATTTAATCATGTTGATTTTCTTAAATGGATGAACCTCAAAAAAAACTGTTATTTGCTAGACTGTTCAAGAGCGCTTCTAATGCATCCAAAGATTAATACGTTGAGCTGGTTTCATCGCATCGATACTGGGCTTTTTGTTTAGAGAGTGTCAACTGGAAGCGACAGCAACAAAATTGGAAAATGATTTTATAAAAGTCCCCTATTGATCCGCAGGGACCAACGTGAGTCAGACGAAAAGTTCACCTTTGGTCCGCTAGCTCGGTCAGGGTTTAACGTTTTAAATAAGCCGGAAAAACTAGTGTACACTCGACAGGAAGAGGCAGAGTTGTTTGATGAAGTATCGTAAATGAAGCGCTGGGTGGTCTTACGGAAGTTGGCCGGAACCTGAACCATGGCCGATGAAAAGATATATATCGGCGTGTTATTTTACCTTTTCGTGGCCTTGATGGTCGTCTGTCTCTCTATTTTGGCCATTTACTCAAAAGTTTCCTATCGGACCCAGCTGGTGAATGTTGGGAAGGTTGGTAGTCTTCGCGACAATGTTTATCTTCAGCCGATCCATCCTCCAGTGATCTTTTGGCATAATGAGCTGATCCCAGGTTCGGCATAAAGACCACATCACCTTCCCAACTCCGGCTAACACTTCGTACTATATATCTTCCCGTTCACCATATGACTCGAAAGAAGAGCGGCTTGGACATTCCCTTCACGTCTGTCAGAGAAGGACCTTCTTCGAGAACTTGATATGAATGATATATTCGACGACATCGCTTACCTGGGGAACGTAAAGTACCCGGTCTCCTGCCATTCGTTGAATTCTAGCATCAAGTACGTTTCGTCTTTCATTACGAGTACTAAGTTTTTCACTTCTTTCGCCGGAAAGTTTTTCACCAGCACCTCAAGCTACTCCTTCTGGATGATTGCGTGCTGCTCAGATACGGCCGGTCTCGTCTGACGCTTCCGCATAAAAATGGCCATTTTGGCCGGATTCTTCTCCACCGTTTGGCCTTTTGCTTCGATCTCCCGGCTTGAGGAGCGGCAAAGAGACGATATTGTAAATACCAGATCGGCTATATCTGGCGGACACAAAGTGCCTCCGGATGTCCAACTCCTTCGCTGTGGGGTGGAGCTTCCAGTATTCAAAAATCATCAAGTTGCTTGACAGTGCTGCTGCTGCGAATCAACATCCTTGAATCATTTTTGTTGTAGACTTAATAAACGTAACATTTAAAGAAAATTTGTTCCTATAAATTATCTTTCATCGCCTTCCGAAATTAGTCCATTTTTAGAATGCATACGTTAACACTAAGTGCTGCTAGTGCTCCCTTGGCCGAGTGGTTAGCGTCATAACTAACATGCCGGGTGTTCGGGTTCGATTCCCGTTCTGGTCGGGGGAATTTTTCGTCAAAGAAATTTCCTCGGACTGGCACTGTGATCACGCGTATTCTAGAGCTTGCCACTCAGAATGCATTGCAAGGCGTGTTGTTTGGCATAGAAATCTCAACTAAGTACTAATAAAAATGACGCAAGTAATACTACGTTGAGACGGCGAAGTTCCTCTAGGAACGTTAGTGCCATTGAAGAAGAAGAAGAACGTTAACACTAAAATCGATGAAAAATGAATTGGAATTTTCGACCATTCCTTTCGGTAATTTGAAGAAAATTGTAGAATTTGAATCATGCTTGCCAGGCGTAAATGCTCTGATTGAGCGAGTGATTTTCGGGCGTAAACAAAATCTAAACCACCGAAAAATCGCAACTGAGTGCCGATACTCAGAAAGAAATAATACTGATCAGTTTAGACTCGCTAAACTATGGTTTATGTTCACATAACGTATATATATAACGTTTAGTTTTTTGTGTCCCGCGTTAGACCTCTGACCATCTGGTCACTTTACTCTATTGTATCCAAAACTCAATTTAATTTCGTGAAAGAGTACCATTTTGAGTAATGAGACACTGTTTAATGGCCATCAAAGCTTAAGTGATCGGAATTTGAAACAATACGGTATTGATTTCAACGTGTTTTTTTTACAAAAATTCGACTCTGAGACTGAGTTGTTTTTCCAGAGAACGAGGCAAAACGTATGGTTTAGGGTTGTGATGAAACGGATAGTAGTTTGGCTGTTAGAGGCGAATGAACTGGAAAGTTTAAAGACTTTTTAAAACAAAGAAGAAGAAGAAGTTTGACCGGATACTGAATATCCGGCAAACTACTAGGCCAGATGGCCGAATACCCGGCAGCCGGATATTTGGCTCGTTATGCTAACTGGGAGAATTTGCATGTTTGCATGAAGCAAATAAAAGGGTACATTTTAGGGAGAAACAAACCCGTTTTTATATAAAAATCATTGAAAAAAAAATTTCCCTTTTAGATAAATATCCTATTTAATAGAGTATCAAGTTTTCTGCAAGGAAATCTGAAAATATTTTGTTCTGATATGGATTTTCTATTATTTTCTATTATGGAGTAATGCGTTAATTTTCAAAACACTTTGAAGAAATAACAAAAAAAAACAAGTTCAAATTCAAATGTATTTGGACAAAGACGTGACTGCACAAATAATACCAAACTAAGTTCGTATTCGCAAATTCGATATTCTTGTATAAGAGCATCTTTAAACGATGGATTTTGCTGTCATTTCAACTACTAAAGAGAAGATCCAAATTGCGTAATTGGAACATTTTTAGATCCTAGGTTGAATCTTAGACTATTTAGGAGTTCTCAAAACAGAAACAGTCCTACCTGCTAAACGAAGCAAGGGATGCTAAACTGAATCATACCTCACACGCGGAGTTCAGAATATTTTTAGAACTGACGAAGTGGCAAAGGAAAACACTCGAATGTTATGTCCATTACTCGCTGGATTGGGATATCACTTCAACTATTGGGATCTAATATGAATCTAATTTCAAGTTAGACCATCTTATTGGATTCTACACTAATATCTCACGACGAATCTTCTGAGAGTAACAGCTCATCGCCGTCTTTATAACCAGTTAAACGAATCAAAAGAGATGTACCTGAACGAAACGTTACACGCGAAGCTCAGGACACCTTCTAGGACTGTTTCAACGAAGTGGCTAATGTCTCATTGCTAAGGAAATCGACTATTATGTGAAAACATGTCGAATCTATCGCAATCACGATTGGTGGTCGTTAAACTCTTACAGAGTGTCGACTACCTTGAAAATCAAGGAATATCAGGGAATTTCGGCACCAATCTGGAGAACATGAAATTCCGTTAATAAGAATTTGAATTATTGCATTAACTAGAAAGTTTATGATGCAAAAAGTTGTATTTGACTCTCTGTAGATTTTTCGGTATATGTTGTTTGCTTTTCCTGTGTGTTAACTTAGTCCTTCCGAAGGGTAAACAGTGCAAAAGTAAACGGATTTTAAAATCGCGCTGTTTTTACTGGAATTTGATACGTAGATGGATTTGAATGTCAGATTTTGGGATGAAAAAGAGGAGGAGCATCTCAAGCATCAGAGATACACTTGCAGCTTTCAATATTTGAACAAACTTCTGCTTGTGTCGATGGACGGTATAAAAATCATGTTACGCTGCAACTGGCCATAATTTTACGACAGACAAATCTTGAAATTTCATTTTCATTTTTTTGCATTTTTGGAAAATACAGGTTTACGGAACTTTTTACCAAAAATTCTGTCTCTCGTTTGGAAACTCTAACGTTGAGAGGGTTTTTCCATTTCCGACTGTTTTATTAAAACATGTGGAAGGAAACGGTTGAACTATGCGACAAGTTTATGATGCTATACTTCCCTTTGAAAGGATGGCATCAAAAAAAATGTACAGCTGGTCAATTCAACTAGTTCGAAATTCTCTTTCTCTTAATCGTCGTATAAATCAAAGTTAATGAAACAGCTACGAAAAGCAGAAGCGAAATATCTGGAAGTAAAACGAAGGAAATTTTGGAGAACGCACAGAAGGGAGCCGACAGATTGCAAAATAAAGCGTTTCGTTAAATATTTTAGGAACTACAGCTAAAGTACTAGTACAGAATTTGATTACTAGTCTACACACAGGGAACATCAGGGATTTTTTTCGGCACCCTGTCTTAGCAGTATTCTCAATTGGTAAGGTTTGCTAGAATTCATCTTTCAACTCCTCGCAGTTGAGTTTTCAGTGAAAAACTGTTCTCTTAAGTCTCATGTACGAAACAAAGCGTAATCAGTTGTCACCAACAACTGCTGAAAATTTATTATTTGTTCATCAAAATTTACACTGGTTAATTCAGAGTACTGTTGATATTATCTTATTTAGAAGTAATTAGTAATTAAACCTTGTTTTTAATTGAGTATGAACGGCGACTATTGGACTATTATGTAATGATCTATCTTGTGTTATTGAGACATCATTGAAATTTTTCTAATATTTGGTATCCGGTCGGATACCGGATCAGGGTATTTATACAGACTTTTTAAAACCAAGAATCTGTTACAGATTACAGATTTTTTGGATTTCTTGCAGAATATACAGATTTTTAAAACAACGTTCCAATATTATTAATGGCTTGATGTCACTAATTTTTTCACCTCACCTATTTCATGAACATTTTGACTTTCATATGTAGCGTGATGTCCTACTTTCTCATGTTCGATTTAAGATGTAAAAAGGCAAAAGTCTGCGACGAACATAAATCGTTTGGCTTGTAATAAAAAAAAGTAAATAGTGAATGTTGAAATTAAATGTGCACTCATACTGTCGTTGAATTCTATTTTGCTAAACTCTTGTTTTAAGGATCGATACTTTTTGGAATTTTTCTTCCGGGAATATATTGGGAGTACAAATTGAAAAACTGAACATTGATCACCTCACGAAAATTGTCTATTTTGAGCGTTTCTTTCTCAATAAATTCTTGATTAATTTATGGGTGTCGCAATCGGTTTGGATGTTCCCTATTCATCTATTACAATATAGATGATTATAAAATTTCCAATGGTTAACATTTTAAAATAATGTTCAAATGATAGCTGTGAATTTCTCATACATTTGTGTAGTCTGCAATGCGTTTCTCTAACACGGACTAGGAAATTTGTATAGTCCATGTTAGGAAAATGCCTGCCACTAAATGATGAAAGAGGGGAGTAATATAACTGGTATTCTATTTGCGTTGTGCATGTATCGATATTTGAGTTCACGGTGGGTAAACAATGGAGCCGTCCATTGATGGTGTAACTACTTTTTGCAACAGAAATCAAGTTTTCGTTTCACTTTATATGGACGTTAAAATAAGATTGTGTACGCGGGCAACCAGGTACATTTAAGGGTGGAGTGGTAGTGGTGAATTGAAGTCAGGTTGAATGAAGAGGCAGATTTGTATTCATTCGTCACGTCAATTAGAACAACCATTTGCTAGAATTGATTTGACTAATAATGCAATGAAGAGCGAGAATGACTGATGTTGTTGACATGTTATCATGTTGAAGCCGAACAGTCAATGAATGTCATGAATACCGAAACAGTCCTACTCGAAGCGAAGCAACTAAGAGGAGAGTTGATTTTCATGTTTCGTCTTCGAAAATTTTAGGCCCTGTTCTATAATACCTTGTTTCAGTCATCGGAAGCAGTGGGAGGCATAGATTGAACAGAAATAATTTTCACACATTGAAATTATTCAATTCTGTTCCATAAACCAATCATTCACGAGATGTTTTCATATAACCTTTGTTCCGGACGGTGCAGTTCAGATCTTACGGTAGCATCAAAATTGAATTGATCCAAAAGACCTGGATTTCTTTTTGCAATGAATGCGTAAAGAACCCAAATAGTAGGCGGAGCTTGTAGTAGTTGCATATGGATTTATGATAAGAAAATTCTTTCATTTTCTAAACAAACGAATGTATTTCATTTCCTCAAGAAAGAGTGAAGAAATTGGCGAACGATTTAAACGAGTATGATGTGCTCCAGATTTATTATTCTGACTATTATGTAATCCAATCTCACCGAACAATCTCAACGATCCAGAATATCCAGACAACTTCACGAGAGATGTGTGCAAATTGATTTATTCACAAACTGTCAAATTTGAAATTGGTCCCGGCAGATGGCAGATAATGCGTTAATAAAACATCTGGTGTTCCGGTTTCGCTACGGTCACTAATTAAGCCCCAACACACACTGCTATTGACGTGTGGCGATTTTTTTTTGTTTTGGGCGAACAAGTTTATAGGCTGTGTGCGCACACGAGTTGAGGTCAATGTTATTAGGCCCCGTAACGCGTTTTCCAATGCGCTTTTTCAACATCTCAATGTTATCAGAGTATTGAGGGGGAAGGAGACTCCAACACAACAGCAACGCTCGAATGTGTGCACATCGCATCGGCACAGCTGCTGCTCAGCTCAATCCCGACGACAATAAGCGACCAATGTTCGCTCGGCAAGAGGTGGGTACAATGCAACGTCGATCATGGACAGGAGAGCAAAAACCTCTCACGTGCGTGTGTTTCCGTGTGTGTGCGTGTGTTCTGGGGGGAGAATCGATTTACAACCGAAAACATCTCAGGTTGTTGATCCTAATGAGATCCATCCTTCCAAATTCCCATTCTCGAAACTGTCAGACGGCTAAGGATTATGGAGACAGACGAAGGGATGCGAGTTAGAAGTCTGTCTGGGTTTTTTTTTTCTTCGAGCTCATTTTTGTGGCGTTTTCATACACGCTTGTTTTTCCGCTATAGGGGGAAACATTGCTGCCACAGCTGCTGCTGCGGGTGTTATCCTCGAGACGTTTCAACGCAGTTCAAATAAATCACGTGGAAACAAATATTTTACTTCACCCTATGTATGGAATACATCGCCTATGTTTATCCAATACATTAGCGAAATTAATCATGGTACTTACTACTTCATCCAGTCGGGTAGATTTCCTCGAAGGAAATTCGATCAAAATTTCAACTGAGATTGAAGTAATGTCAACAACCCTTAAAACACCGGAATTCTCGATCGCACGTGCTTCGAAATTATTACCAATCACCGATAAACTAAATAAAAGAAAGAGAGAATATATTTCCGCTTTCGTACGTTCTCCGTATCTAACGCCCATCCGCTGTGTTAGATGAGGAATCCCGGGCTCGTTTGACCGGGGCTCACACGGGAGTAGTGGAATATTGACTCCAACCCGGTACAGAGGGCAATGAGCGGATGTATGATAAAAACAACGGGGGAAAGAAGTGCTTTAAATCGCTGACTCGCTGATCCCGTCGGTTATAACAAGCACAACACATACATACACACACACACTTACAGAGCAACATATAATTTACATTCCTGGTTTTGTGCATTGCCAGAATTCGAATCCGGCTGATGGAACGCGTTGCACGGCGGGAGAAACATAACGTCTACAGTTGACCTTCGGAAGAATACCATCAGTTTAATGTTGAGCTAGCACACTTCCATAGCGGAAATGGATAACTTTGAATTTGAACCGAAATACCAACCTGGGAACTGTGCGAACGGTGGTGGTGAGTACACGGCTGAACGAATATTGTGTTATAACACACTGCTCGCGCCGCACAGCCGATTATGATTTTGAAAATATAACCAACCGTTCCGCTGTTGTAGCATCATACATTGTTGCTCGATAATTTGGTGAATCGGATTGAAGAAAAAAAATAGAGTGGGAGAGTATGTATGTTCATCATTTTAGTTTGCTCTGTGGTAGTAGCAATAAAAATAACAAAACCGCACATGATGTCCACACAATAAGTGGTAAGAAAAAGAAATAAATAATGGAAAATACTTTCTTCGCATATCCGATCGGCTTTCGTAGATTCCCAAAGAACAGTGTATCGTTGATGATTCATAGTTTGACACAAACGAACGATCGATTCCGCAAAGCGGAAGTTTGTTCCAAATTGGGAGGAATTGTTCGTTGTTTTATTTCGCACTCAGAGTTCTTCCAACAGAGATCACACGTTATAGGTGTTGCACGGAGTATACAGATCACTGTTAGTAATGTAGCATTACGAAACAGTGTCGGCTTCGTACATTTATGTGTTTTTCTTGAGCTGTTCTGATGAGCCGATATATCAGAAAATTAATACGGTCGCGTGAAATTTAAGTGCCAGCATATAGATCCGATTTAGTTCAAATATGTACCATTTCATTTGATAATTTATTGCTATTTTTACGAGTGATTGTCTTCTTCTCGAGGCTGTCAAATCACATTTAGCAAATTTGTAATTGTAACAGTCGGTTTTTAAAAGCTTCACTTGAGGCCTTTCTTCAACAAAATCATTTGCCAAATACAGTAACAGGTGGTAATTACTTGGATTATAAGGAGAATGCACCTGTGTGGCCCTGGCAATGCATTTTGGATAGTACGGGTTAATAGGCTGGCCGTAGGAAAGAAGCTCATAGTTGACATAGACACACAACAGCTTCCTGATTTTTTCAATTCTGTCTTGCGATCGTTTGCGCCGGTTCATCAGATTCCAACCACGATCATTCTCGCCTGACGCTGACATAAGCGACCCATTTTTCATCATCAGTCACCATGCGGTCCAAAAATAAGTCATATTAATCGCGATTCAGCAACTATTCGCAGGTGGTTTCGTTGTACCCATATATCGGCCTCCATTTTGTATCCAATCTTTTTCATGTGGCGAATGGAATCGACGGGAACCTAAACTACTCGTGATTGCCTGTTACAGTATAAGGTCCGAAAATCCTATTCATATTTCCAGCCTCCTGGTATGTGTTTTCGCCATTATTGAAGTAAACCTGTAAAACTGTTTTTCCATTTATTAATGCGTGACTAAACAGTATTGAGTTAAGAAATTACAAACGATCGCATTAGCAAACCGTTTTCGGGTATCTAGTAAAGCGGGGTTTCCTTTGTAAATTCAAAAGATATGTATTAGATTTAATATCTGATCGGTCAAGAGTCTTCCCGGGTTTGTAAATTCTCTTGACATTCCATGGAAGAGTGAAGTGTTGGCTTACTGAGTGTGAAGTGTTGGCTAGAATTAGGTTTGGGGTTGCTCAGGGGTCTGGACTCGAAAGCGATTGCATTGGCAGATCGTTATCGGGAATCTATTAGAGCGCAGAATCCCTTGTAAACCTTGGCTAATACTGCTATACGGCCCATGTTTGCACAGGAGACGTAATCATCAACACCATTAGTGTTGGGAAAACTCATTTTTGTTGTTTTTTTTTGCCTACAAGCGTAACCATGCAAATTTCCAATGAAATAATCTGTCCAGTTGAAGAAAATTATCAAAATTAGCAAAAGAGGGCCTAGGAGATTTTGCGGATTAAAAGATATTGTTTCCATTTGGAAAACGCTTGCGTCTATTTATGCGGACAATCAATTGTTTCAATGAACATTTGTTCGCATAGCTAAACATAATCACCAGGTTGCTCTGACTGTAGCGTTAGTATTTACGTTTCCGATAATAGTCAAAACGCTTGCGTCGGTAGTTTCAGTTGTTATCGGATGAAATCGAAAAGTTTTGGAACCATCCTTCATGCAACTTGAGAATTCCATCCTCTCAGAACTTATGCTATGCAATAAGATGAAGTTCTTACAAGAATCTTAACAGTTAATGATGTGAAGATGCAATATCTGGTGTGTAAGGCGGGTGGAGTTTTAGAAGTGCCCTAGAAACGTTCTGTATCGTTGATTTCCATACGTTCAGCTGCTAGCAGTACTTGTTTGAATTCATCGAAACTAGTTGCTTGGTAAAAGCTCATGATACATATTTTCTTCCAGTCCTACCAGACCCAACCATAACTACCTTCAAGCGAAAACCTGCTTCGGGGTTCCATTCACTTGCTAAGATTTGTTTAACTCAACATTCTTGTGAATGATTTTTGCCCTTTACAATTCGCTACAAATATGTATTTTCGTCGCGTTTATGAAACGAATCGCAGATTGAGATAAGTCCCTTCGAGTGTTTTTCAGTAAAATAAACCCTTATTCCGGAATCCTGTCGGATTTGAATTTAGCACAATGTTGCGTTCTTTAAAAGGTATTCTAGAATTTTAAAAAAATCATTTTTTTCTTCATATTTCTCTAATTCAGACATTTAAGAATATGAGACTTTCCGAAAATCTCATTATTTTTCAAGTTATAGCCATTTTAGTGATCCGATATCTTATCCAGTACGGCCATAACAATTAACTTCAAACGCGTTTTTCTCGAAACATGTTTTTTCAATCTGGCTTACACGATATCTCAAGTTCTACTTATCCGATCTATGTTTATATCAATATAATCTGCATGCATCTCCCTATCGCATGAACCTATAAAACATCATAATTTCGTGACTTTACTAGTTTGAAAAATAAAGAAACTTAAAAAAATGTTTTAAACAGCATTTTTTTTTTCTTCAAATTTCCGTCATTTCTGTTTCAGAATTTGTTCGATTTGTTTGTTTCTGAACCAGAAGGGCTGGGATCATGTACGCCATGGCACAACTTTTATCTGAACCTCCTCACTTGATCAGCTTATAATTATGGATTTTTTTTCCCGTTCAATTTTTGTTTTATTGTTGAAAGATAGAGAAGATAGTGATACAATGGATGGTAAAAATATTCTTTGTTTTACTTTTTCGGAGCTCGAAGAAACATCCGAAATTCGTGTCTCTATCCCCCTTAATCTGATCGAGTCAAATCCTATCGGATGGTGCAAATATTGCAAACTTGAAATTCAGAATGCAAAAGTTTATTTCATTCGGAATGCGATATGTCAAATCCGATCGGGTTCCGTAATATGGGTTAATATGTAGTTCATGCATTGTTGCATGAATGTTTTTCGTGATGTTTCGTTTCTCATGAACGGTGATTTTCGACATCTGTAGCGAATCTACTAATTCATGTGTATCAAGGATTAATCTTTTCTTTCAATTAATCAGCAGCAGCAGCATGAACTTTCCAGACAACTCAAAAGAAGCGTATTACAAAAATTACCAGACATCAATAAAGAACAACATCATTGCAAGAAATAGATCTCCAAAGATACGGCCCGTACACTCATGGAAGAATTTGTTGTTCGTTTCAATGTTCAGAAATCCTTGAGAGTTCTCGAAAAAAACCAAATAGTTTTGTCATCAAGAGCAAAAGCTGAATTCAACTCGCACTTAAGTCGTGATTTTTAATACTACAAAAAATTCAACATTCTTTGTGTGTAATTGGGTGTCTTTATCCTAACGGATTTGATGGCCCTCTATTACTGATTAGAATAAATTGATGGATCCTAGTTCATGTGCGTTACCTTCAGAATATACATTTCAGGAAAGAGGTTAAGTCATATGAAAAAATATGGATGTTTGACCGAGCAGCCCTCTCAGGCAGCGTGAAGTTTAAAAAATCGTGTAAATACAAAACAAATCTCATTCAATTTTGACTATTAACTGGAATGTTTTACTTTAAAAAATACTTAACGTGTCCACGTGGACATTATCAAAACCCCCTCCCCCCTCACCGTAGGCAAGCATTTTCGTAACCCCAACCAACCGCCCCCCCACCCTTTTTTTCCTTTTTGTTCAATATGATTATGAAGACACTTTTCGTGCCATGTAAACATATTTGAAACAAACACCTGGCATCCCTGGTTATGAAGTTCAATGCTGTGGTGTTTGTAAAATGCCCATTTGAAAATCTGTAAAATGTAACTCATTGAATTAATATTTATGGTTGCAGTCAAAAACATACATTGTTTATGCAATTCTAGTTCAGCCGTGAAACAATTTTTGAAGATGAAAGTAGAACAAAGCTATACCGATGCTTTAAATCAACAAGTTGAAATCACATCAAACCAACCTAAACAATGACTCGATTGATTCTTCAGCGAGCCCGGCCGAACGGTCATCACGCAAATGGACGGAACAAATGTATGGGAAAATGACTACAGGCTATGGGATTATAATGTTTATTATATTAACCAAATTTTAAAGAATTTCCGATTCGATTCGTATGCAAATCGCCAAAATCCGTTGGTTGCAAAAATATATATTAACGGTAATTTTATTTCATAAAAACGTGATCTGTTTTCTGATTTGATATCCTTAATGAAAGACGTAGTCCTACAAGATTTAAAAAAAATCGGAGAGGAACGTGTCAAAACTGCGTACAAACTTCTCTTGAGGACAAGAAGAACTTCGACTCTTTGGACAGCATGGAAAAGTATCTTGATACCAAATTCGCTTGATAACGAAAAGATTGAACTAAAGTGACTGAGATTCATTTTAGCATTTATTCTCGCTGAAATATCGCTATTTGTTGTTCGATTATCGCGACGCGTTAATTAATTGAATAAATTCAGTGTTGTCATTGTTGTCTTATAAGTTATCAAATACTAGACGAGATATAAAAAGAATGCTGAAATTGATACTCTGTGGAATCCGCAGACTGGCAAGAATGTTGGATGATGAATGTCTGAAAAGTGTGGCGCTAATTTGTTGCTGTAC
Source organism: Toxorhynchites rutilus septentrionalis (assembly GCF_029784135.1). NCBI lineage: Eukaryota > Metazoa > Arthropoda > Insecta > Diptera > Culicidae > Toxorhynchites > Toxorhynchites rutilus. The sequence continues at coordinate 141,137,622 of NC_073744.1, read as the reverse complement.
ATGTCGATGATTGTCGACACGTCCTTGTGTGTTTTCGATATACATTCCGGTTGGACATTTATTTTATTCATTTGAGGAATGTCATTCTACCCATTCGGATGTTCTCACAGCTGCGAAATTTTTAGAATATTATTTCTAACCAGTGATGGTTCGAAACTAAACATCTGAAGATAAAAACGAAACCAGCCATCATTGACGGAATCGCTGTGTATAATAATATAACTTTCATTATTCTACGTCAATAGTTTTCTTCAATGATCATTTTACCGAAACACAATTTGCATAATACATTTTTTTGCATTCATTTTCACTTGCAGAGCACACCGCGCTACGTACACATAACCATCTGGCATTTTCCGTTGCTTGAGCCGCCGGCACTGAGTACCGATTGATTACTCCCAACCACCGGACGGACGGAAACTTCACAGCAGCAGCAGATGGGAAGAATCGAGCATAACTACTGAGAGAGAGAGGAAAAATCAAAACATACACGTGATTAAGTGATTAATATAGCCAGAGGAAAAGAGAAGATTTTATTTATCGCGTTTGCCGTTACACACACCCAGAGCGAATGCGCCTCAGTGAGTTTAGTGTTTGATAAAAATCCTATGTAGTAGAGAAGGAAGCGAATTTGTGAAACATAGACAACACACAGTGTGTGCATTGAAGAACAGAGTGTGTGTTTGTATCCAAAATTTTGCCAAACTGTGGAAAACAAGTGGGCGAAAGTGGTGAATTATTTATCGATCTAGTATAATCGATAGTGTGAGAAAGAAGTTCGGAAAGAGAAAAAGCAAGAACGAGACCACGAAGAAGTAACAAATAAGTCGCTTGCGAGAGTGCACTAGTTTTTATGTATTGCAGTAACCAGAGTAGTATGGCTACTCTGTTACAGCAGAAAAATTTTATGAAAAATCTGACTAATGGATCAAACAACGTGGTGGTCGTAAATGGCACCGACGATAACCAGACAACGACATTGGTAGCAGCGGGTGCTACTATGACCACCATTCCTGGGGCCGCATCCCGAATGCTGCTCCCACACGAAACGGTGGTTTTGCCATCACTAGCTACCACTACACTGGTACACCAGCAGCCGCTGCTACATCAACAGACTACTCTAAACAATGCATTCACCACAACACATTCACCTGCCTCCAGTACTACGATCAGTTTAAATAGTTCGAATAGTGTAAGCAGTTTCAACAGTCAGTTCATCAACCATCTCCAGAGCAATCATCATATAACGACACAACAGCTTTTTGGCAACAGCAGTCAGCAGATTGTGTCAACTACAGCTCCCACCACCTCCTTCCAGAGTCCGTTCAATAATGCCTACGCAGACCTGAATGCAATATTTCGCACGGCAGCGTCGTCTTCACCCGCCACTACTAGCATCGTATCGATGCAATCGTTTGCATCACCTCATCAGCATCAGCTGCCACACATGGCGAATTCCGCTAGCTCCTTAGTTTATGTCAATGGGACTCAACATAACACGATATTGACACCAAAGCAACATCAACCTAGCCAGCAGCAAGTCCATTCTCAAACGCACCCTCACCAACAACAACAGACTGTTTCCAAGAGCCAGACTGCAGAAAACATAACTGCGCACACCAACGCCATCAAGGGTACTGCGGTATCCGATGGTTGTGGTGAACGTGATAATAGTACCGGTGTAGTTACCGGAACACAGGATCAATCTGCCACTGCCACTGCGACAGACGGTCTGGATACCAAAACCACCGATAAAGAAGATGACCAAGATCAGGAAGCGGAGCCTGAGATTGACATTGTTATCAATAATGTAGTGTGTTCGTTTAGCGTGCGCTGTCATCTCAATCTGCGTGATATTGCGCTCAAAGGTTTCAACGTGGAATTCCGTCGGGAGAACGGAATGGTCACCATGAAGCTACGACGTCCATACACAACCGCGTCGATTTGGTCTTCGGGGAAGATCACCTGCACTGGTGCTACATCGGAAGATCAGGTAATGTGAAGCCAAAAATGCATAAGAGACAGTTTAACAAATTGTTTCGATTGCAGGCGAAGATTGCGGCCAGACGTTACTCGCGTTGCCTTCAAAAACTAGGTTTTAATGCTAGGTTTAGGAATTTCCGTATCGTAAACGTGCTCGGGACATGCAGTATGCCATGGGGAATTATGATCGTCAACTTCTCCGAGAAGTACAAGAAAGATGCCAGCTACGAACCGGAGCTGCATCCGGGCGTAACCTATAAGCTGCACAATCCAAAGGCTACGCTGAAAATCTTCTCCACCGGCAGTATCACAGTGACGGGTGAGTGTTGATGAAGGGGGTTGATTTAAGAAGTTAGAGTAACTTACATATTGTATTATGGTACATTCCACGCAGTGTATTGATGAGTCTAATGGTAGAGTCCAGATTTAGTCGCCTCTCATGTTTTAGTGATTGACTCCGAATGGGGTAAAACACCGATGTATAAACTAAACATAAAGTATCTTTTTAGTTTGATATAAAGCTGCTATTTAAAAATCAAGACACAATTTAATCATGTTCAGTTAAGCATTCCTAAGCCTTCTTTTTTGTTTATATGTTGACGGAGACATTAAATATTTCCATGTCGTATGCCTCGAACTAAAAGTGATATTTGCAGGTAGTTAGCTTTAATTATTGCATCATCGTTATAAAAATGTTTTGTGCTGCGGTCGAAAATGATGTTCATAGAAACAGGTTATTCAGCATATTAATATTTTGCTTCGAGATCATTTTTGATTGAAACATAACTTTTTGTCACCAGCACTTTTCACGAGTTCCTCAATTCGATGCCTTAATTCAACAATTTGTCGTCTGTCAACTTGTGTGTCTTAGATTAGGTTTTTTGTGTATGATGCTTCTGAATTCCATCGAAAGATGAGATCTTGGCGACTCTCCTGTTCTCGCTCACAGCAACATGTAGCTTTGGTGACTTCCTCGATGCTGGGTCCTGCCGGAAATCAAACTATTATTACTATCGCTTACCTCGAATCCAACTTCTAATAGTCCTTTTGGGTCGTTCGAATATCTGATCTCGTGGATACTGGTTGTGTCTCCTATGATGGTTCAAAAGTTGTTTCTGATACAGTTCTCGACGAGAACAGTTGGGAACCGCCAGTCGTTAGGGCGAACGGAACAGGATTGTTTCACTAACGGGGGAAGGTTTGATTGTGCCACCAGCTGCAGGATCGTGTTGCTATGGACAGCCGGAGACAGTTCGTAGTATCCTGTTTTAGACCGATGCCAGAGTTTTTGGTAGTTTGTCTCCAGCCAAAAACGTCAGCTCGAGGTCATAGGTGAGACGACTGCTGATGATAGCTTAGGGAACCCATAGCCGGACCTTTCTGGTGTTGTTCCGATGCGGTTTGGAAATAGTTTTCAACAGATTAAACCGGGTGGCACAGCTTTTCTTAACTTCCTCGAAATGACGGAGGCAGCTAAGTTTGTTGTTGACCAACACCCAAATCCGGCCGGAAGGCGAACTGCCGATCGTCCAATTTCCCGTTTTCGAACAGGAAGGTGACCAGACGGCTGTTCGCTATTCTTTACAATATCTTGGATAAACAGGAGGTCAAGAATATTGGACGGTAGCCTTTTACATTGTTGCTGCTTCGGTCGTCCTTAGGAATGGGTATTACTAGGCTATGTCTCCAACCCTCGGGGAATTCGTGTGTACTCCACAGGACGTTAATGATGCTGAGTAGGGACAGCTGCTTCAGCATCTAATAGCCGATACAGTTAGGGCCGGTTGAATCATTTTGGCAGAACGTAGGGTAGGGTTCCTCGATGGTGAAATTCCTGCTGAGGCGACTCACCGGAAACACAATGTTGTTGACCGAAGTAATATTCGGAGATGGCAGACTATTCCGCGAAATATTCTCCGAGCGTGTTCGAAGTATCTGCCGGTTTGAAATCCTCCTCTTGGCAGACTTCTTGAACGTTTGTTCTGGGCCGCGATCCTTTAACACTTTAAGGTAGGTTTAGAGTTCCCGTGAACGTGAACGCGGACAAACACTTTTTTGTTAATAATTCATTAGTCCATATATAAAAGGCGAGGAAAACATCTTGAAACAATAAGAAGAAACATTTGCTAGTTATAAAACATGTTTAAACACAGTTCATATTGATAAAAGTGGATTAACTCAATATTTCACAACGATTCTGAATTTCCACCGTGGAATCGAGATGTTGGTGAACTCACCATAGTTCACCGACTTCGGTGAACGTGAACGTGAAAACAGTGGTGAATATAGACGTCAAAATATTTCCCCGTTCATGTTCACGCTCGAATGTCGTAAGGCATTCTGTTTTCACGTTCACGTTCACCGAAGTCGGTGAACTATGGCGAGTTCACCAACAGCTGGATTCCACGATGAAAATTCAGAATCGTTGAGAAATATTGAATTAATCCATTTTTATCAATATGAACTGTGTTTAAATATGTTTTTCAACTAGAAAATGTTTCTTCCTAGCTTTTCAAGATGTTTTCCTCACGTTAACAAAAGAGTGTTTGTTCATGTTCACGTTCACTGGAACTCTAAACCTGCCTTTAGCATTGGGTACAATTATTCTTTATTTTGTCATCGATGACAACTGGTGCCTTCGATAAAAATTGTAGACAAAATGGCCAAAATTACGCCTTTTATAGGATTATCATGGAACTGTCTGAACATTACGAACTGCGATTTCCTCTTCCATTCCGAATTCCCGCCCTTTTCACTTCACTACACCACTCATTAAAACCTGTAGAACAATATTTTTCATTATTTTAATGGTATCCATCCCAATTTTCTCACACATTCAATTTCTTTTCAGTTCCACTAGAGTTTAACAAGAGATGTAGGGAGTGTTAACTTCTCCACATCCACAAATCGTCTACCAGATCAGAAATTTCCTCTCAAATTTCGATGTTTCTTCTTTCAAATATGCTCCGGAAAGTTCACTTTGGACATGGTGACGTAATATTTATTCCTGTCCAGAGTGTCGTTGGAACTCGACCTTGGCGTAGGTTTTGTCATTACGATGCAGCACGATTTGGTGAGCAAGTGCGTGTAGTTTCCGAACACGTTTTTTTTTTGCGGTGACATTTTGCTCCTCATTCCGATTTGGTACCATCTACATTTGAAGAAAAGAACGTTTTATAGTGTTCTGGGCGAAACAGAATGATACCTTGCACTTTATAGCGACATCCTGGATTGATATGTTCGACTAGCACTCGCATTTTTCCGAAATTCTCTTAGGTATGCGAAAAATACCTTGTCTGCAATTATCATTAGAATATCAGCGATGAATCGATGAGCAGCTTCCGGAATTTTCGGCAGTCTAAGTGCACCAATTTTTTAATCGTGAATTTCTTTACCGACATGACAGTTTTACTCACAATTTAAGGTTTTTTATCCCTACTGTTGAAACATGCAGTCAAATTTGTGTGTGCAATTTTTATCGAATACGCCATGAATGTCATAAATATCATTTCTTCATACTAAATTAAGCATTAGTGAACCTAATCTATTGACTATTATTGTCTCAGAGAATGTCGTTTTGGCTTTGCTGACTTCGTTAACCATAAATTGTAATGTTCTAGGTCAAGTCAGTAGTGATTTCACCAGTGAAAGATTGATTAAATATTATTTGATAACTTTTAAGAAGCTTTAAAAAAATAACAAGGAGTGGAGTCCAGGACACGTCCGCATTATTAACGTAGAACTATGGAATTATTTGCATTAAAGCTTGTTTACCACTTCGGGCAATATTTTAGTGGGTGTGTAACTTAATTAGTTTCGTAAATAGCCGACGGCGACAGCTGATTTTTGCTAAATCGTGATGCGTCGACATCTGTCAACCAAATATTTTTGCACAACAAGTTAAATTTTTACTGCGAAAATGTCGAGTTTCGTTGCAAATAAGCACAATTTCCATTTTCACCATTTTTTGTTTTTCTGTTTCCAATGTAAGAAAAGTGCAGTTGAAGCACATTGAATGTTTGTGGAAATTTATGGTGCCTCTGTACCATCGGATAGATTTTGTAGGGAATGGTTTGGTCAATTGAAAAGTGGTGATTCTAGTATTGAAGACGTTCGGGTCAACCGAAACGGTTTGAAGAACGAAAATAAGAGACATTACTCGATTAGGATTCGTGTCAAATGCAAACAGAGCATGTAAAAACGATGGGAGTAACCCTTCAAGCTATTTGTAAACGACGCAAAGCCGCTGGATACACCCTGAGAGATACACCCAAAAGCAAGCAAATGATGTTCCATGCGAATTGAAAGCGAGTGATATAAAAAAAAGTAGTGGCTAGCGATGACCAATATTTTAAAAAATGTATTAAATCATTTTATTATTCGAATTTCATGCAAAAAACGGAACGAATTAAGTTGCACCTGAGTGGAATCCATCCTTAGAAATAACTGTTCAGAAAGAATGTTTTGGTGGCTTGACAAGGACCGATAGTTTGTGTGGTTTCTAGAAGCAGCTGAAGGTGGTTGATTCGTGTTTCATTCTTGTCCTCGCAAGAGCAATATAGGAGTCACAGGCGATTATATATTTATTCTCCCAACACCAGTATCCACCTTCGAGAATGCGTAAAACAATTCGTACGTGTGATTCAATCATACACGAACACTCTTCACCTGATGGTACGGAAACCAACGCGTTGAAAACGGCAATCCAGAAATACATGTTTCGCGTTGATTCCTTTTGTAGTTGCAGTTTTGAACGAGGATTATGTTGAGTTGGTCGTTTGCTTTAATGTAATCACAATATCCTGTGATTAATTCTGATTTATTGAATATGTTCAACATATATACATATACGTTTGTACTACTGGCGTATAGATGTCGCTTTATTAGATACACCTATTCCTCCACATTATAGATATTGTTAACTGTATTTTTGAAAAAGAAATGATAACGAAAAACATCGTACCAACAACATAATCTAACTCACACACTCTTATCTCTTCTTCCAGCTGCAAGCGTAGCCTACGTGCAAGCCGCCATCGAGCACATTTTCCCGCTGGTGTACGAGTTCCGTAAGAAGCGTAGCCCACAGGAAAAAATCGAAATGCAGAAGCAGACTGCGTTCGATCCGGAATCGTTAATAGAGGAAGATTGTGATATTGTAGTGGCGCCGACCAGTCGCCGGATCGTCGTCGACGACGAGGACGACGAGGACGGGGATGTGTTCGATGATGACGAAGACGTTATCCTTACCAATGCCAGTGGTAACAACACCAAAGCAATAAACCAGCTGAAAGGTCGTCACCGAATGTACAAGACACGCTACAGCAACGGTGGTGTCCAGAAGCGTCCCGCCGGCAAGGCGGACAACGATCCAACCGAGGATACAATGTTCGTGTCGGACGACGACGTGGACGATATGATAGAAAGCGATGAAGATTAGATTGTAGTGTGAGTGTGTGAAGCTGGAAGAGAAACGCTTTATTCAGTTTTTTTATACCTACCACCCTTCTATTATTTTTTCAATAGAATGATTGGGTTTTTTGCAATGAATCGGATTTTTTACTACCAATCTGAAGGAAAATAATCATAGTGGCCAATGAGCGAGGGCGAAAAAATACTGTTTTTAGATAAGTTGCTGCAACTGCAAGTCCTGTGAATAATGAGTGTATGAACAGATCAAGCAATTTCTCAGTTTCGCGCACGCGTTAAAGCCAATTGATTTAGCATTACTGTTAAAAGATACTGAGCACCCATGTACTCTTGACTCACAGACCGAAATTGTAGCTATATTTGCAGAAGATAATGCAACTTTGCGGATATTCTGTTGGTTGGATAGAATGGGAGTTTGGATTCATTGCGAGACATCGTTGTTGTATGAAGTAGTTTGCAATCTACTGCATACTCGATTGGTAGAACAACAATCACACTGTTGATGTTTTCCGAGGGCATTACAAATCACGCTCTAGTGTTTATATGGCGCATGTTGCGGAATGGAAAATACGATATTTCCACCACTTTTTCGGTTATACGTTTATACGTTTATTTTTTAGGTATTTATTCTAGGCATATAGTGCGTATGGATAGAATTATGATATATATGTTCCTCTAATCAAAAAATCTTTTTCATCTTTTTCTGCTAACGAACATCAGCCTGTTCCCAATTTTTATGCCTTTGAACGGTGAGGTGTATAACGTATTGTTTTGCTTTTACACACAAGTTTTCCGAAGTTACTTTTTACGTTTCAGTGTTTTTGTTTGCCAAATTTTGATCTCTACAGGCGTTTAAGCAGATTGCGAAACGAAATAAAACAATAAATATTAACATTCTAGGCCAAAATATGTTAAATCTAACCCTCCGGTTTCTTCTTTTGCTACATCTTTTGTTTAATTTGTTGCTTGAAACCCATTGAAATCTATGTGTGTAATGCGTTGGACGGATGAAAGTATATAGCTTCGTTTGATTAACGAACAAAATGATTTCTTTCTTCCTCTTAATTGTGTTCGTTCAAGTAAAAGGAACCGATGCCACACTGAAGGGTTACTGTCTGTTGTAAGCTTCCTATGCTCCGTTATCTCAATCAAAATGCCTATACGAATGTACCCCCTTCCAACTTCCATCCGTTGGTCCTTATATTATACGGTTTGCGTTTACAGTCACTCACAACGAAAAAATCCACCCGAATTTATAAACTTTTTCATAGCTGAGTGATTACAAATATATGGATGATAGTTAGGGTTACCTCTCAAATATAAATTCATTACAACCGTTATTGAACAACATTGAATAATTCCAATTTGGTTCGGAATTTTTCCAATTCTAGGCAAATTTGGTAATTTTTAATTAAAAAGGGTATGGGAATAAAAACCACTGGAACATTTCACAATATTTTGTAACAAAACTTTAACACAGCCCTTGTTATTAGCATTGCCTTATGTCAACACTGTTTGTACGCGGCTTTTACGTTCGATTCAAGCTGTGATTCAGTTGCTTATCGTTGGAAAGATTGTTGTAACTTGAAAAAATGATGGCTGGTAAACAAATTTCAACTCCCATCCGAAGTTTGGTTGTAACAGACTGTAAGGACAATTCATCACAACCGAAAATTGCTGCAAAATATAGTATCAGTCGTGGTGCTGTATAGGAAATTTGGGCAAAATACCAGAAGCTCGAATCTATAGCTGTGCGTAAAACAGACTGTCGCACTGATTCAATGATCATCCGAAAATTCAAGAAAAATCCGTCGGTAACCATTTGATCTATTAAGAAATATCTTCAGCCTTCGGTATCAATCAGCCGCAGGATCAGGGAACATGTATTGCAGAGCAAGTTCGCACGTAAACTATCATACATCAGTGTCAAAAACAAAAAAGTACGGCTAGAGCTCGGAAAAAAGTATCTCAGCAGGCCTGTATCTTCCTGGAAACGTGTTTGGTGGACTGATGAATCGATGTTTGAGATCTTTGATCAAAAACGACGAGTGAGAGTTTAGAGAAAATCAGGTGAAATGCTACAAGATCGTCATACAGCCTACAGTGAAGCACGGTGGTGGAAACATGGTCTGGGGTTGCTTTGCCTGGATCGGAGTAGGAAATTTGTTTCAAATCAACGGCATAATGACAGCTGACGCCTACATTGACACCGTCAATGGAAATCTTCGTGATTTCGTTGCAAAAACCGGCGTACTGCTCTGAAATAGTCTGCTCAAAGCTCAGATTTGAATCCTATTGAAAATTTGAAGGTTATTCTGGACAATAAGATGAATAAAACTGATGTAACCAATAAACGAGAGCCCGGAAAGAGTTTAACGCACAACATCTGAAGAATTTGGTGGAGAGCATGTTTGAGAGAATCTTCAGAAGGTGATTGAGGCTCACGGTGGTCATATTCCATACTGAAGATCATGATTTTGCATCATGACATCGTTTTTCTGTTATGAATTTTTAAAGTGGATTTTTTCTTGTCATTTTGTTTTATGGACACATTTTACTAATATGCTTCACAAGCTTTGATTTAAGAATTAATTGACTACATTGTTGTTCAATCTCTGTAAATATCTTACTAGCTGATCCGGCGAACTTTGTCCCGCCCAAAATTGATAGTTTGATATGAAACTTTCAAACATTCACGTTTTCTTACTAAGCGAAAGTTCGCGAGTCCAATCTCAGAACTCTTCATTGATTGATTGCCCTTTAACCCTTTACATGTTCCTTTTACTATAAATTTCCTAAACTCGTTATTATAATATTAAATTATTTTTAGACACAATTCTCGTTCAAGATTCTCCAATCACTTGCAAATAACATGTTTCTCCGTTACATGGAATGCATGTTTTATACAGAAAATATAATAAAATAGAGACAGCACAAATCGGACAATTTCTTTCTGGAGTTTGCGCTTATCAACAAATTTGGCGACCCAGTTTCATTTATAGATGGAATAGATAGATAGAAGATATAAGAGTGGGTTTTTTCACTTGAAAATTCATTTCCACTTTCGAACGAAGATCAATTTCGTTAGCGCAAACATAAAATGGGCTAACAATGCTCATCACGATGTAATAGTAGAATATTTCTGCTGTTCTACGCATAGTTGTCCCATGTTCCAAAATCAGCAACTGAGAAAAACGCATTCAAATTTCCCAAACATATTTGTCTGCTAGAAGCTTCAAGCATTTCGGACTGAGTTTTTTTAAAAACAGAGCACTGTTGTTTAATGAAATGTGAAACGATTCCCTCATTTGAATCAATCAATATTGGTTACAGGCTTAAAAATTCATGGTGGGACAGTTATGCTTAGAATATCAACATGGGACAATTTAACTTCATGTTGTTTTTTTGAAAACAGAGAACAAACTACAACTTTTTTTGAGTTTTCCGGAAGATTTGGCATAATAACATCGTTTTATGAAGAAAGGTGAAAATTGTCAAAAAGTAGCATGGGACAACTATGCGTAGAATGGCAGATTTGGGAATTCAATTTTCTGAATTTTCCCGTTTTCCTTCACAATTTATCGAAAATTTTCAATTGTCATCTTTGGTGGAAATATGAGTTTCATTCGGAGGAGGGAGAGGTGTTAAACCATCATAGAAACATTTCTTGTACTCCAAAATCCTCACATTCCAATGTTGGTTCCACAAATACGAAAATCTGTGTTTTGTTTGTATGGGAGCCCCAACTTCCAGGAGAGAGAGGTATGTCAAACTATCATAGAAACATTTCATGCAGTCTTAAACCTCCACTTGCCAAATTTGGTTTCATCTGCATGATTAGTTTTCGAGTTATGCAGAAACTTGTGTTCCATTTGTATAGCAGCTCCCCCTTTAGAAAGGGGGAGGTGTTTCGAACCACCATAGAAACATTTATTACCTCCTAAAGCCTCTACATGCCACCCTTAGAAAGGGGGAGGAGTGTCGAATCAAATATTTCTTGCCCCCTCATGTCAACTTTAGTTCCATTTGCTTTATTACCTCTCGAGTTATGTAGAAATTTGTGTTCTATTTGTATGGCAGCCCCCATTATTGAGAGAGAGGAGGAGTCTCGAACCATCATAGGAACCTTCCCCGGCTCCAGAAACTCCTACATACAAATATTCACGCCGATCGGTTCAGTAATTTCCAAGTCCATAGAAATCAGCATACAGACAGACAGAAATCCATTTTTATGTAGGTATATAGATCAACTGTTATAATTCAAAAACAAATCCTTATTTCACATTGTTCATTCAAGTCTCGTGATATGATAATGATTCAAGTGGATTATTTTCGTTGCGGGTCACTGTACGTGCATGTAAACATCTTAAACGAACATAGTCAATATCTCTCTTTCGTCAGATAAATATACATAATATATACAGTATGAATATGTATTATGTTTTGACGAAGAATTGTATTTATTCAAAGGGGAAAAGAGAAAAAACAAGATGTCAATTTCTTACCAGTTAGCGATCGTTTATTGCGAGTGATTTTGTTTTGATTCTCTTTGCTTATTCTCGTACAATTCTTATCTACTATTAAGTAGGAATAGTAACTTTTTCGGCAAACCATTGCTATAAACTTTCCGGCTGATAGTAGCACCGGCTTATATCAATCAATTAGGAATACAACCATGTGTAACAACAATCGGAAGGATTCGATCAAATTGAGAATAAAAAGATATGAAAGCGAAGGAATTTGGAAATAACACACAAGAGAACAAAAGTGCTTTTTTGTAAATTATATACCATATAGGAAACTCGTAATAAGGATGAAATCTGACAATTAATATTTGAAAGATTTGTAGACATATAGTATTGACAAAAAAATCTTATAGGAACGATAAGCAACACAGAAACAAGCCTTTCCCTCTATCACATATTACAAACCGGGACGCTGTTTTACATGCTAGTCAAGGCACCAGCTTCGAAACGGTCTTTCCCAAAACCTATCTAACGGAAACGATTATAAAAAAAATCACATACGTCTCTATCCCCCCTTATGTCCTATGTATTAGTTCCAACACTGTGTTAAACACAATAAAAACAATACATGATGATGATGTTAAGCAAAACGTAAACACGGAACAAGCGATAGTGTCTAATAATCATGCAAAATAACTACTAATAAAGAAGAAAAAGAAAATCGTAAGAGTGTAAGTGACAAACCAAAGACTTATTAATAATTTATAATAAAGCAAAAACTGAAACATGTGGAAAACCATATTAGAGACAGAGGAACAACAAAACAATACTATGAATTATCAATTAAAATACTACATCAAAACACAAAACACTATAGATGATAAGTGGAATGGAATGTTAGACGAAAACAGATTTTTGTATAACCATGTGGCCAATCACGTCTAAACACCCAACACACACATACACATACACAAAAGAAAATCTCAAAACAAAAACAAAAAAAACGCCCACTCGAAAGAAATTTTTGTCTACTGAGGATGATGTCGCGCGAGAATGAAGATGAAGAACCTACTAGGATGGAAGCACAATTCCCACAAGAAAGTGATAGATAACGTTATCCAATAATATTTATTAAAAAGAAAACAAGCAGCAAGCTGTGCGCAGCCGGATGAAAAAAAAAACGAGTTGTGAGCGAACTGTCTTTTCTAAAGTGCCCATATCACTTTCCCTGTGCGTGTGTGTTACTTTTCCCAACCATACATATGAGTTTTGTGCGTGGCAAAATGTTTTGTTTTTTGTCCAGGAGCGATTTCTTTAAAACCGAGCGGGCACATTTTACATACTTTTTTTTTTATATTGTTATCCACAAAAAGCAACTACTTTCCAATTTGAACATATTTAAAATGCAAGCTATGTTTTAGCGTCATGTTTTTCGAATAACATCTCTTATTTTTAAGAGAGAGCACATATGAAAACAAAAGATAACGTAGGTCGAGGATGAGCGAGTCAAAGGGACAGAAACGGTCAGTGAAGGAAAAAATCTGGGACGGAACAAAAAGAATAGACTACTTGGAGGAGAACTAGAGGAAAACAATGGATGGGATGGCGTGCAGAGACACAATCCTTACACTCAGCTAGGCTAATTAAGTGATTGAAAAGTAAATCGGTGTCTTTTAATAAAAAAGAGAGAAAGAAGCAACAGAATCATTGTGGGGAGCAAATGGTAAACGAGAATAACTCACGTACACAAGATATGCAAAGAAAAGCAAGAGTAACAAATTTTGTTGTAAGTAGGAAAAAAACTAATAATTTTATATATATTGTGTTTGTAGTAGGAAAACAAAAACTAAGTAAAATGCCTAAGACTAGATGAAAAAGATTGATTAACATTAAAAATATAAAAAGAATTAAAAAAATTGAAAACAGTGGTATAGTAAAAATGAATTCAAATACGATTGAAGGATCAATAAAAAACCGAAAAATTATTATAATTTGAATGTTTATTTTGGGGTTTAAATGTTTTAATTGTTGTTAGTTAATAGTTCAAGGTGGTGACGCAACATTAAAGTGTTAAATTTGCCAAAAGACCACGTGACGCGCACTCAAAAAATATAAAGAAACATTGACGAAGATTTGGAAGCTTCAAACAAAAATTCGGAGCAGAACTGTTGGTCGGCAAATGCAAGGAACTGCATGAGAGCCATCAAAAGCAAGCCAAACGTTCTGTATCGCGATTTGGCTAAAAAGTTTGGTCTTCGGTGGTTCGAAGAAGGTCGAAGTTTTTAATTCCAACCAGGCCAGCAAACAACCGAACTAATTATTTGAATAGAACACTGTAATCAGGCATCATACCCGGAAGCTGTACAATCAGTTGGTAACCGAACTCGATGGGTAAACAGCTGGAAACCATGGACGACGAAACCCACTCGAAGATCGACTGCAGTCGGGTCCTAGAACAAAAATTTTGCACGACAACAGGAGATGAACCTGGAAAATATTAGGTGTACCGGTAAGTTTCTTTGGTTTTACAACAGATGGCGTAGCTTGATAATTATTCCAGTGAATCAAATTTCCAGACATCCGATGAAAAGCTACTGTCATTGCGCGTCTTTTTCAGTACACGTCAAAAAGTTGAAACGTAAACAGCATAGATTTTTGCCACTTCGAATATGTCGAATTTCGTACCAACGAGAGTGTTTTTGCGGGGCTGTTACTTCATTACTTCAATATGAAGAAAAAAGCTGCGAAAAGTCATCACATTTTGGTGGAAGTTTATGGTGACCATGCTCCAACTGAGCGAACGTGGTTTGCACGGTTTAAAAGTGGTAATTTAGACTTGGAAGAAGAAGAACGTTCCGGACCGCTTTACTCGATTAAGATCCGTCACAAACGCAACAAGAACTTGCAGATACACTTGAAGCAGCTCAGCAAACCATATTCGTTTAAATCGTTTAAAAGCAATGGAAATGATCCGACAGATAGGACATTGGGTGCCGTATGAATTGAAGCCACGAGACGTCAAACGTCGTTTTTTCACGTGCGAACAACTGCTCCAACGGCATAAAAGAAAGGGTTTTTCGCATCGAATCGTTACTGGCGATCAAAAGTGGGTCCATTACGACAATTCTAAACGTCAGGCAACGTATGGATACCCCGGCCATGCATCAACGGCTGCGCAGAATATTCATGGCCAGAAGGTATTGCTGTCTATTTGGTGGGACCAGCTGGGTGTGGTGTACTATGAGCTGCTGAAGCCGAATGAAACCATTACGGGGGGCCGACCTCTACCGACGACAATTGATGCGTTTGAGCCGTGCACTGAAGGAAAAACAGCCACAATACAAGCAAAGACACGATAAAGTTAATTTGCAGCACGACAATACTTGGAAATGCTGAAATGGAAAGTCCTATCCCGTCCGCCGTATTCTCCAGACTTTGCCCCGTTGCTCCGGCAATACATTGGATATCAAATTTGTAACCATTTTTGCAGAATAAAGCATTATTTTTTGAAAAAAAAATGTAGAAACTTACCGGTACTTCTATTACATTTTTGTTTTTACTGTTGAATTCGCTCGAAAAATCCTCGTCGAGTAGGTCATATGGAGTTGTGGCCAGAAAATTGCAGATTTCATCAAAGAAATTCACGAAAATGTTATTAAATGTTATAAGTGAACGTAAACCCGGTTCTATTGATCCCGGATTAGACCAGAAAGTCGTGAATTACATTCGTAGGCATTGATCTGCCTTTATGCGTGACTTGGCCAAGAAATTGGATATAAGCATCGGAATGATCCAGCAATTTAAAAGGAGGCATGGTTTGAATACAAGAAGCAGAAAGTACACAATCAAACTCCGGAACAGCAACGTCGTCCTAAAACGAAGACTCGAAAAATCGGCGGTGACACTGGATGCGGAAAAGTCATACGAATTGTATGCAATAGTGAAAGTAAATAACCACATTGAGTTGTATTTGTGTGGTAACATTGCTTCCCCCTTGCTTCGTTCGAATTCGTCAGCTACTATCAAACAAAATTGTTTGTTTTTCTTCGTCAGTTATCGTACAATCAAGTTTTCGTGCGTACTCCGAGCCAATGTCACCTTAACCTAATAGTAAAATAGAGCTAACGAGCAAAATTCTTCACGACTCGATTTCTATAATAGGGCCTATTGTATTCAATACATTTTCGATCAGAATGTGGAATCGACTTGTTGAGCCCGTGAAAAATGCAAGCGGGTTCTGAAGAATGTTAAAAAAAACCGACATTTACATCGGGGTCACGAAAAGTTTTTAATATTCTAGCTCCCCACAAAATGTGACCCAGGTTCCGAGAATCATTAGAAAAATTCAATTCTTATTACAATCTCTCAACTTCAAAGGAATCTATAGGCATTGAAAAGTATTTGTAGTACAATTTGTATTTTGTTTCAACTATAAGTAAATCTGATTGGTTTTATATTGATGACTTCGAAAGATACCAACTCATTGAACGGAAATGACGAGTCCAGCTCGTCATAAACTTTCCTGAACAAACTGACTAAGAAAATTGAATGGCATCCATAATACAGTTTGGGAAACTCTTCGTGTATTTTACGTTCGACTCAATTGGCCGTCAGAGCACTTAATTCGAGCAACCATTGATTGCGGACCACTTTTGCTCTACAGGATAACACCCTCCGCCAGAGACGGCGTACAAAGCGTGACGAAGAAGATTATCCATTCCAATTGGGGCAAGTGTTATATTCAGGGATGCCAGATGACATTTTTTCATAAATTCATAACTTACTTTTGAACAAAGTTTGATAACAGAATCAATGGTTATTCTAATTTGTATTTTTATGTTCATTAAACTTACCTTGAGGTTTTGAAGTTTATTTCAATAAATGTGAACAAAGAATACATTGCGCAACTGCGAGCTAACTTTTAAGAATTTAGAAATGATGATTGGCTTGGTTTAGGAAATGATGATTGAATATAGTTAGAAATTCATGGAAATAATATCTATCAAGAACCCACGTACGCTACCATACTGAAATGTCTTCACATATTCCATAATGTCTTCCCAGTAAGTCAAATATGTTCAAAATGAAGACATGTCTTCAAACCTGGCATCTCTGCATATTACATATTACAGAGAACGAACATTCATTGCTGGAAAGTGGGCTTCGTGACATTTCCGCTAGAGGGATTTGCTGTGCTCAAATTCAAATCCTCACCGGCATGAACAATATTCCTTGGATGGATAGGTAACAATTTAACGTGCCATGTGAACTCAAGTTAATTATATCTACCCAAAAGATGCGAGAACTTTTCAAATATTACATCATTTCAATATCATTCTACAGTGTGATGCAGCATCTAATTTGCTTGGTATTGATGGATCCGAACACGTGCGAACACACACCTGTCCTAACGTTTACCGATGCTCGGATGAACACAAGCAGTAGTGGTTCATTCTCCCCGCTCAGTGTATCGTACTCGGTAATGAGTTCATGCCAAGAGGTTCCTTTTGCTACTCTCTCGCTCTCAGTATGTTATCGACATCAGACAAGTTTGGTCGTATAATGTTGTTGGGTTCGAGGAAATTAAAGGATAAAAATCTTGCTGCTGTTTTGCTTCCCCGGTGATTATATTGTTGTTGGTTTTCGTCACCAGTGAGTAACTGTCGACCCTAACGAAGTGCCGAATTTCGAGAATTACGCTGTAGTTTCGCGAATTGCGAAAAGCGACTGTGAACTGCAAATAGAAACCTCTCACACAAGCTCGCTGCTTGTCACTCGGTTGAATGGTAAAATTTCCTTTAATGGTGGATGCTGTAGAATGTAATGTACTCCAGACGACTATTCGAAAAGACTCCTTAGCAGATGCAAAGGGATTAAGTTGTGTATGAATCAAGTGAAAGTGTCATTTGCTCCTGTACAGCTGCGGAAATTTTCGAAAAATATATTTTTATGCTGCAAGTGATGAGCGAAGGAACGCACACCAACATAAGTTGGTTTGTTTGGTTGTAGCTTATGTGATGCTAAAATAAAGTTTCGTGAATGTTTCACAGATCTATGATCTCTACATAATAAACAGGTCTGCTAATGCATTAAGGTGATTAAGTGAAAGGAATAAACATTGCTCTGGTTCTTTTTTTTTGTTGTGTATCCATCAAAGCATATATATTTATCAATGAATGTGGAATCGGTGGGAATATTGAACAAAAGCAAAAAGAGGGACGTTTAGCGAATAGTATATCGGCACATACACAACCAAAGCATTCGTTGGGTACAGTAGGATACACTGTTACCGTCACGAATTGGCATGGGTAAGTTATCAATGATAATGGCATGTTTTTTTCGAGGACTGAATCGTGTGAATGTGACCTCCGTTTTAGCGATTTCCATACTTCGATCATTCACAGATTTCTTTAGTTAGATATATATATTACCGGGCACTGATGTTTGAAAAAAAAGCCAACAAAATAATTCATAAAACATGCTTTTGGCATGTCTTGGAACCCACATGTTATTGGGTTCTACGCAATGTCTTGGAAAATATGTACCTCATTGGGTTCTACGAAAGCGCAATTGTCAACATGTTTTCCATCCAAGCTCCCATTAGTGTGAACGAAGACTTTTAAACACGGGCTTTGAGATACTGGTAGACTGCCTGAATAATTTCGAAGTTACGCAACCCTATATTGCTCCTATGAACCAGCAGAATTTTAGTGTGAAAATATTCTGTCCCTGAAGGTTTTATCTGGAATATTTTCAAAATACGCACCGTGAGACTGTTGCTACCTTCTCGTTCAATTACCACGCAAAACTTTTTTTCAAATGTCAGTACAACAAAAAGGAGCTATGTCTGGTAAATAAGGCGTATGTTGCAATAATGGGAATTCTAATGCACAGATTTTCGCGATGGTTTTTTGAGCAGTGTGAGCTCATGAAATGCCTTGAAGATGTGGACAGAAAAATCACGATTTTTGACACCCGCTGTCCCTCCGTGGACAAGTGTGGACATTCCATATACCCCTTCCACTGTTGTCCACGTGGACATCCTCCATTTTTTTTTAAAGTTAAAAATATAATAGAATTGCGCTCCATTTCAATTTATCATTATTCTACCAATCTTTCTGTCAACTTCATAAATCCTGGGAAATATTGGGTTGTCCGGAAAATTCGTACCGATTTAAAGGAAAAAAAACCGAGGGATCACTTTCATAGACATACATTCCATGCAAAACCTATATAGTGGTTCTCAGAAGTAGTAGTTTTGTTCCCTATCGCTAAATATTAGATCCGTATTTCTTTATTTTTTCATTAGGATGTCCATTTTCATTTTAGGGTGATCTGAAAAATCAACTTTTTCTCCTTTTTTTTCCAAGAAATTATGACTTTTGAACTAATGGATCGATTCAGCCCACAGTCCCTCGAGTTCACGGTCATTGGTCGGTACTTGGAAATTTTGCAACCGTGAGCCTTCTCCCTTCGACGTCACACGTTGACTGCCACATCAGTCACCGGTGACTGACACCGAGTTTTGCTCAGGCTGCGTCAGTCTCCGGTGACTGACAGTATAACATATGATAATAAAGGTAACTAATATAACCATATAAGCTTATAAGCATTCCCTTTCGAACAAAAATACCTTCCACTACGATAAGGAATGATGGCCCTAATACGTTTAAAAATTTCAGCCATTCCATGCCAAACCGATATAGTGGATCTCAGATTTTCGTGAAAAGTGGTAGATTTTTTTTATCGCAAAATATTAGACCCGTATTTTTTATTTCTTCGTTAGGGTGACCATTTCCATTTTAGGATGGTCTAAACAATCATTTTTTTCTCACTTTTTCCAAAAATGACTTTTCCAAAAAATCTTTACTTTTGAACTACTGTATCGATACAGATGATCGACATATCAAATTGGAGCCAATTAGCTGGCTTTTTCGAAAAATACTACAGTAGCACAAAATTTGAATTTTGTTTTCGTTATCATTGATTGTACAGGGAAACTTCGATGTAACGTACATTTCACATTAAAAATTGTACGTTGTATCGAATTGTACTTCATATCGAAGCATAATAAAAAGCACAGAAACATAGCTCATATTACTTTATTATCATGCTGTTTGGGTTGAGCCAACCATTCTTATGATGTTTCCGATCATACTGTTGATTGAGAGTAAATAGATAAAATGACCACTTGCTTGTTAAAAAAACCTTTTCCCTGTAATATGATTAAAGATTAATTTATTTCCTATATTTGACTATCTAACTAAAATTTTGTAGGTCGTAAAGTTTTTAAGTTAAAGTTTTTTTTCAAAAAAGTTTAAAAAACAAAACAAAAAATTCCAACTCAAAAACTACTAGAATGACAGAATTTTGACCAGACAATAAAACATAGGAAATTGTTCAAGGTTTTATTTAAAAATGATAATTTTTTGAGCTTTTGAAAAAATACGTTTTTGAGAAAAATGAATTGAAAAATGAACGGTATTTTTTAATGAAATTTTTCTACATTTCATTCTCTGATTAATATTTTCTAAAATTTAAAATGCACAGTTGCTCAAATGACCAATGTCTTTACACCCACAACGTTTCACTGCAATCTGAGATGGTGCTCCCAACTCCTAAGACGAGTTGGCATGACATTCGTCCATTGAAAATGTGTACGTCATATCGAGTGACGTTATATCGCCTGTATTTGATTTTTTTATAGTTTTCATAGTCTCGGGACCAACGGCGCTATATTTTTTAATATTTTTTGTTGGAAAGCTGAGAATTCTTTACATAACATATCCAAAAATCAGAGAGAAGTTTTTTTTGTTTTTGAGTGATGATTTTTCAAAGTTACCCAATGGTCCGAAAAAGTCATTTTTTCCCCTTTTTCCACCAAATAAATTCATAACATTACCCACTGGACCGATTCAGATGATCAACATATAAAATTAGAGCAAATTAGCTATCTTGCGAAAAACTTTGTTTTTTGCTTTTCGAAATTATTGATTGTATTAAAGGTTACTTGGTTTCGAGACTCCCGTGGTCTAGTGGTTTGCGTCCCACATTATCATGCCGGAGGTTCGTGTTTGATTCCCGTTCTGGCCGGGGGATTCTCGCCAAAAATATTTCTTCCAACTTGAACTGTGATGACGCGTATTCTAGAGCTTGCCACTCCAGAATAGTTTCAAGGCGTATTTTTCGGCATAGAAATCTCAACTAGGTAATACTAATAAATATGACGCAAGTAATACCCAGGCTGAGAAGGCAAAAGTTCCACTGGGAACGTTAATGCCATCCAAGAGGTTTCGAGACTAATGACTCTATATATTTCCTTGTTAGCTGAGGTTTTTTTACATACATAACCAAAAATTAGAGAGTTGTTGTTTTCCGATACGTTACGCGAAAAATCCTCAGCGCGCTTGGTCCCTAGACCATGAATATTAAAAGACACAAATACAATCAATAATAACGAAAACAAATTTCAATTTTTTTGCAGCTGGATTTAATTTAATATGTCGATCATCTGTATCGGTACAGTAGTTCAAATGTTATGATTGTTTGAAAAGTATTTTTTGAAAAAATGAGAAAAAATATTTTTTGTACCACCCTAACATGGAAATGGTCACCCCAACGAAGAATTAAAAAAAAGGGGCTAATATTTTGCGATTAAGAACAAATCTGCCATCCGGTTATCATGGAATGGCTGCTAATTTTTTCGAGGTTGTTGTCACCCCCGGTAAATGTCATCAGCTTCTAGATGCCAGATGTGATCCTGCCCAGGGTGGCTATCATGTCGGCTTTAATTACTGACGAGAGTTCACCACACATTACCCACAGATTTGATGCGACGTTGTCGACGTGTGGCCTCCGAGTTGATGGGGATGGGCACCATGTACTGTCTTCTGTAGATTGAATTTGAGCCGCTCATACCAAGTGTATCCTCTGTGTAGCGCTGTATCCTCTGTCCACGGCGATTTTCTAAATCAGTTTTGCTCTGTTTGACTACTCTAAAACTGAAGGTCAGCAAGATATCCGGGAACGTGTTGACCGCGTGTACCTTATTTTCCGCGTCCAGGAAAGTCTACAGTACACAGTTCACTTGTCTCAAAAACTTGTCTCTCAGCTCTGTATTGAGTGGCAAAAGGATTAGTCTCTTGTTTTACCCGAAAGTGACGAATGTCATTCGAGGGATCCTGAATGAACACGGCTTCTGTGTTCCCCCAAGGACAAGATTACGCCGGATGAGAAGTCCGGCGTGATCTTGAAATATTTCTACGAGATTCCGTGCAAATCTTGCCCGGCTGTGTATATTGGCCAAACCCATCAGAAGCTGAAAGTACGATTGAGGGAGCACAGAAACGCCGGGGAAAATAAGCAACCTAACGAATCGAGTGTAGCAGCTCACTCTACGGGGCTAAACCATCAAACTGACTGGGACAACGCGAAACTCAAGAAGTGTGTCATGTTCATTCACACTGCTGAGGCGCCGCTTATGAATGAATTTGAAGCTCCGATTACATCATCCTTATTCAACTTGACGGAACAGAACATCCAATGACCTGACTTCTCTTCGACGCGTACTACACCAGTACATAGCTGTTTTTCTTTTTTGTTGTAATCAGTCGGACATCGTCCCGTAGATGGGCAGCATCGATCCCGAAACCGATCGACTAAAAAGGTAAATTTAACATACTTTTTACGTTTGTAAGAACAATAAGTGTTGTGTCCTGTCGCGTATGGTGTTGCTTGCAGATGTCCCTGCTTATATCTTCGACAACCGGATAGCTACACGCCTAGACGCTGACATGAATCAGCGTAGACCTTGAGATCATCTATGTAGAAAGTATGGGTCACTGCTTCGTGGATGACGTCCCAAAATCTTATCTTACAACCATGATCGTTCCTCTTAAGCGTCCTACTGAGGGGGTTCAGGGCCAGAGAAAACTAAAGCGGGTTGAAATAGTCGCCTTGAACTATCCCTTTTTTTATCTGCAGTGTTTTAGACTGCAACAAATTTTTGCCATCACTAAGGCGTAGAGACGTGCTTCGCTGCCTCATCGCATACTGCAGGAATCTCACGACGGCCGGATCAATTTTTTAGAGCTCCAATACCATGACGAGAACCGTGTAAGATATGGATTCGTAAGCATTCCTACAGTCAATATAGATCATACTGAGATTACGCTGGTTGTAAACTGCTTGTCCGATTATGGATGCGTCGATAATGGCCTGGTCTTTTTTCCTTCTTCCTTTTTGCTCTTCCATGCGAACATTGTACTGTTCGCTGTGACCAGAATCTTTGGCATTTATAATGCTGCTGAGTAGTTTGTACATACTTGCCAAGCACGTTTTTGGTCCGTACTTTGATGTGTTCAATGTACTGTTGTCGTTCGGGAGGAGTAAGGGTACGTCACTGAACACCATTGTTAACCGAACGATCGTGGATTCATTCCCAGAACTCTCCATTGATTGATCTTTGAATTGGCCTTTTCAAAGGCTAGAGGAGAATGAACTTGGAAGTTTGAAGCCACTATAATAGAGAAAAAATCAACAATTAGCTCTTCATTCTCAAGCCAGCAACCAGTTAACAGGTTTTCTCGAAGCGTTCCAAATAGCCTTCCTTAAGGCCATTAGTGAGAGTTTTGGTTTTCCTTAAATTGATCTATTGGTACACATATAGAATCGCCCGTTACTGGAGTGTGTGTATTTAATTATAACGTGCGTTGCCAATAAGGACACAAATTTCAACGTTTCGACATTCGACATCTCGCGAGACCATCTTCTGTTGCTTCCATTTTAAAATATCCGAAATAGTAGAAAGCGAATTGGTTTTCATATTTTTTCGCCAGGAGAGAGTTTGTATGAATTTGGGAGTGTTTTTTGATAAGTGTCCTTTTCCGATTGATTATTCAATTTTCGCGAATTTGTGCATTTTTCCGGGTTAAGTGGCGTGAAAATCCAACGCATTCCAAGTCGGATGTAAAAACGGTATTTTTCAGCGGTGAGACCTGTGTTCCTCGGTGAAAAACTGAAGCTGAAATAATGTTACCCTATCGCCTCCGCCACCTGCACCATTTCCTGTTGCCGTTCTGCAAAAGGCGTTGCATAGTATAATTTGTGGATTTTTTAAAATGAAGTTTTGATTGACTATTTGTTTGAATAAGTAGTAGAGTATAATTAAGGAGTATAATCAAAAGCATTGGATGCTCGGTTATGTTTGCTCGTTCGGTGGCGGAGATGATTTGAGACCATACTGTTTTCATTTCAGTTCATTGCTATGCACACTTGTTTACACACAATTTCTATACACAGCTAAGATAATTGACAGATAATTGATAAGAGAGCAACGAACATCCGTTCTAAGAGAATGTTACGATAATTTAGATTACCTGTTAACTTGCTAATGTTGTTTTGTGCCGATAAAATTAGACATCTATCTGTTACGATAATTTAGCTTACCTGTTAACTTGCTAACGTTGTTTTGTGCCGATAAAATGAGACATCTATAAAAAATCTCTATAATGATATCTTAACTTCCTCAAATCATACGATCACGCTTCAGAAAACCTAGAATCATAACAAAGCAGACAAAAACAAATCTTGGTAGAAAACAAGTTTTTATTTCGGTTTTGAATATTCAAATCATTTACGAGCGATCTACTTTCAATGTTCCAACTCTCAGGGTCGTCGTCACCAATTCACCAAATCCACACGATCCGTATCGTTTGCGGTGTGTGGTGGTTCGCAGTGGTGGCACCTAACCGTTCCGCCATGTGGTCGAGTAGTTGTGATTTTTTTCCTATCCGTTCATTCCTTTTTGTATGAAAATATATTCTTGGACGAATCGCCGCTTATGTAGCAACGCCGCGTGTGCACGAATCAGTTTATTTGAGCCCGCGAAACGATCGGTTGGTTCGCTTAGAACATTTTTGTTTAGTCTGTCAGCAGTTTGACGACCTCATTTGACGACGACGATCACCCCAGTGACTTCCCTTGCACAACGGTATTAGAATCAAGTACACACGGTTTGTTGTTGCGAAAAAGTGTCTTAATTGAAACGAGTGGATCCGAAAATTGAAAACTACACAATATCAGCGAAATCGGTTGTCGGATGATCTCTAGACTATTATTGTACCGTGTGTGTTTTGTATCGTACATTTGTTTATATACAA
This sequence comes from Toxorhynchites rutilus septentrionalis, assembly GCF_029784135.1. Classification (NCBI taxonomy): domain Eukaryota; kingdom Metazoa; phylum Arthropoda; class Insecta; order Diptera; family Culicidae; genus Toxorhynchites; species Toxorhynchites rutilus. Next base: position 141,112,583 of record NC_073744.1, on the reverse strand, counting down.
TCGTGTGAAGGTTTACATCGCCTCATGAACTTGCCGGCTTAATTATTGTGGAAGTTAATTCTCTGCAGTGGAAGATAACGATGCAATCGGTTTCTATCTTTCATCATATAAACTGTGAGCTATCAATTATAGAAAGGCTGAATTTATTTTTACCGATGGCAAATGATGTAAGGATGACGAAGAGAACGAACATCATATGATCGAAGCGAGTGTTCACAAATAGTTCGTTCCGATCGAATAATCGGAAACGAGCAATCAATTCTGAACGTGGTCTACCATATGTTACACGGTCGAAAGCTTGTAGGCTGAAATCCAGTGCTAACTATTTCCGGTTTCTATTCATGCGTAGCGTGATCTTGAAGATCACCAGCTGAAAACAGATGTTTTTGTTTCGGCAAAATGGTTACCCATTTTTGGTTTGGTTTTACACTTTTAAGCTGGTTTGATCTATCTGTTTGATAATACAGAGTGTGTAAAAAAGCTTATTGTTTGTATTATTAACAAGGCATGAAATAAAAAGGCTATGATATATCGGTCGGCCATGAACCTGGCATTGAGTTTTAAGATTAGAAAATTGTGTCGCGTTACTGGACCACATATAGCGTACGTTCATTTTGTAATCATTCGTATCTATATTTATTATGGAAAATTTTCTACAGTTAGACAGTTAAGATGCATGGTTTGTCAATGAAGTCTCTGAAATGGTAGTGAAAATTAATGTTCAAACATTTTTTTTAAATCAGTGTTGATTTTATTATTCAAAGTAGTTTCTATCAACTTCAACACACTTTTTGCATCGATCCAAAAGTGATTCAAACGCGTATACTAGCTCATTTTGATAAACGGCGTCGATAGGAACCTTTCGAATGGTCATAATGTCGTCAAAAAATGTTCTTTTTATTTTTGAGGGAATTTCCATTCTGTAAGTATATAAGGGTACTGTCTCTCTCATAGAAGTCTTGGTCCTTATTGGTGAAAAACTATAGTAATCCTAGTCGTCCACACTTGTGAGTACCACTAGGCGACGGATCATTAGGACACCACACGAAATGAACATGAGGACACCACATGATTTAAAAAAAAAAATTTTTTACATTTTTTTAGTGCATAAATTCAGATCTCTACTGTCATCAAATGGGCCGTTTGAAGAAACGTCCAAAAACGTCTAGAATTAGCTAACAGAAGAGATGTTGTGTTCCACCAGGACAACGCAAGGCCCCGGACCTGGCACCTAGCGATTACCACCTTTTTCTCGCATTGCAAAACATCTTGAGTGATAAGAAATTGGGATCAAGAGAATCTATTGCTAGAGTTTTTCTTCAAAGAGGACCAAGAGTTCTACGAGAGAGGCACCATGAAGCTTCATTTAGAATTCCAACAAAACGGTGCATATTGGACCAAAATCAAACAAACTGAAGCATATTAAAGAATGTTTCGAATTTCATGCAAAAATAATGGATTATTTTCTCCTCAATCTAATATATATTCGATTTCCGATTTTATTGAGTGTTATGTTGGTACTCATGTTTCTCACTTATGCTGATCGGCAATCTTGAATGTTCAGTTAATTTTCGACATTTTCGCTTGCACGTGTTTTGGCTCGTTCTAGATTTTCGCCTATTCCAAATCAGCAGATTCCATTGGAATTATTGAGCTTTGGTTTTCCCGTCGTAAGCATAAACTCATGATTCGTCACCAATTATAATCCTCTGGAACAAATTTGGGTCGTCGCAGACAGATTCCAACTTCAACTTTAAGTTGAATATTTCCCACTTCGTGATGGAAATGGTATTCAACTCATGTGGTTCGTCATCCTCTCTCTTTCTTTCTCCCTCTTTCTCATTCTCTCTATTTCATTCTTTCTCATTCTCTCTATTTCATTCTTTCTCTCTTTATCTCTCTCTCTCTCTTTCTTTATTTTGTTTCTCTCTTTCTTTCGTTCTCTCTCTTTCTCTCTTTCTTTCGTTCTCTCTCTTCCTTTGTTTCTCTCTCTTTCTTCCTTTGTTCCTCTCTCTCCCTCTCTCTCTTTCTCCCTCTCTCTCTCTTTCTTTGTTTCTCTCTCTCTCTTCCTTTGTTTCTCCCTTTCTCTCTCTCTCTCTCTCTCTCTCTTTCTCCCTCTTTCTCTCTCCCTCTCTCTCCCTCTTTCTCTCTCTTTCTCTCTCTTTTTCTCTCTCTCTCTCTCTCTTTATCTCTCTCTCTTTCTCTCTCCCTATTTCTCTCTCTATCTCTCTCGCTCTCTCTCTCTTTTCTCTCTCTGTTTTTTTCTCTCTTTTAATTTTTTCATTTATTTTTTTATACATACATTAATTAATTATTTAGTTGTTTAATTTTTTTGAATTCTTTAATTTCTAATTTCTTTAATTCTTTAATAGGGTAGGGTGGGACTAGTTGGTCATATGGGTAAGTTGGTCAGTGACGATATCTTGGAATCTGAGCGTCCAAAAAATTAGCGATCTATGGATGAAAAATAGCGAATTACTGATACAAAAAAATAAGCACATCGGAAGAACTTTTTATTAGGAAGGTTAAAAAATACGGACATGATTCCGATTTCGCCAAAAATTATTCACGGTTTGGGCATTATAAAATGTGTTCTGAAACTGGTTAATAATCATGAAAAAAATCGGCTCAAACGTAAAACAAAGCTTTATTGTACGCTTTAAGTGTTGACATGGTACGATAAAACGTCTTCATCATAATATCGGAGGAAAGTTCTTCACACAAAAACGGAACTGTGATGACTCTATTTGTTTATTTTAGCTTTGAAATTTTTGCTGTAACCCTAACCATATCCATGAAACTAATTGTAGAAATGGCATGCAACCGGAAAACCTTCGATTTGTGAAGTGGTCGTTTGAAAGATCTAGGTTAATCTATTGTATAGTAGGGCCAAAATAATAGAAATTCAATGTCAAAATCATTCGAATTTTCGAGCGCAAATGATCTAATGTCTTCTAGAGAGAATATGTATTCGGACCGCTTCGATCGCTGAGACTAAAGCCCTACTTTTTTGACGATATTTTCGGCCAATATATTTTTAAAAAATCCACGTACGCTATCATACTGGAATTTCTTCACATATTTCGTAATGTCTTCAAAATGTCTTCACAAAATCAAATGCCTTCAATATGAAGACATGTCTTCAAACCTGGCATCTCTGGTTCGCCACAAAGTGGAAGAGAGACGAAATCGCTAGAAAAGATTGTCTGACTAATTTTCGACGATGATCATTTGAAATTTTCATCAATTTGCTTTTTTTACTTGCTATGTGATATTAGTTAACTGTTTTTGTTTTGATTTGATTAATTAATTTATAATGAAAGAAACTTCTAATGGAAAAACGCTTATTATTTGCCCAAAAATAACATGCCTATTATTGACCAATTTACCCCGTGTGTGGGGTTAGTTGGTCAATTTATTCTGAAGTACAAAGACGTTAAATAAAAGAAAAATGTCAAATAATTGACTCTCTGGTTATTTTTCATTGAAAGGGTAAAAGGTAAGCTTCATTGTGGTACATAACATTCTAACGCAAAACTTCGTACTACAAAGTTATAACCAAATTTGTTCAAAAATGACCAACTAGCCCCGCCCTACCCTACTTTCCCGCCATCGTGACTGGAGCTTGATAAATATATCGCCCGATTCTTTTTATCTTCTTCTTCTTCTTTGTGAGGCCCAAATTCCAAACGAGAATCATCCGGCGCAACAGAGCACTTGTTCGAGTGCACGTTTGCACATCTTACCTCAAAGTCGGTCCGTGGTCGAAAGAGGCCTATGCAACAACATGTCAGATCTTCTCGCCACTATGACGTGTTGCCAGTACCGATAATGAAAGCTCGCATTAAGGTGGTGTTAACCTCTCCAAATGAACTACTCTTATCGAGGGGCATATTTAGCTCACTCACATTCTTCTTCTTCTTAAATGGCACTAACGTTCCTAGAGGAACTTCGCCATCTCAACGTAGTATTAATTGCGTCATTTTTGTTAGTACTTAGTTGAGATTTCTATGCCAAATAACACGCCTTGAAGGCATTCTGAGTGGCAAGCTCTAGAATACGCGTGACCACAGTGTAAGTCGGAGGAAACTTCTTTGACAAAAAATTCCCCCGACCAGAACAGGAATCGAACCCGAACCCCCGGCATGTTAGGTGTGACGCTAACCACTCGGCCACGGGAGCACCCGATTCTTTTTATATAGAAGTTTATTCGGTTATCTTCTCAGGTTTCCCAATGATAACTATCCACCGTCGTGATTTGAGTTTTTTTTTTAAATGGAATATATCGATTGGGTCGATTGGTTTTAGAGGAGTTCTCTTAGTTACTTTCTTAAGTTTCCCAAAGATAAGCCTCCGTCATTGCGATTAGGGTTGAATAAAAACTATGCGCTTTGAATAACGAAATATATTGCCGGTTTGATTGGTTTTAGACGAATTTTCTCGGTTACCTTCTCATGTTTTCTACTGTTAACTCTCGTCGTCGCTATTGGATTTTGTTAAAAAGTACGTTCACTAAATAGAACGTATAGTTGGTCCAAATAACTTACCTCAGTGAATCCTGATTTTTATTTCTCCCCACTAACAACTATCCCTTCTGAATGATAATTGATAACCACGCTATTGAGGCGACTCTTCTGGTCTTCGAGCAGCGAATATCATACTAATATTTCTTCCCTACCCCTGGTGACTGTAACGACGTGGCCGGCGTCGTTATTGACTATTTCAAGTTCACTATATCACCGAAACTTGCACAATGAAAATGATTTGCTACTCCCAAGCGCCATTCCGTGTGTTATTTGTGCAATTTTGCTGGTTCCGGTCAATCACGGAGAGCAACTACGAAATGTACAGTCTACCCAAGCTCAGGCTCAAGCTCAAGCTCTACGCATATGTTTGAATTTCAACAATGACAGAGTTATTGAACTTTATCTCTGTCTCGGGCTTTGTTTGCCCTAAGGTGAAGGTGGAAGGAAGCCATTGTAGTAGTATAGGTAAAACCACTTGTAAAAATTGGGTAATAGTGTTTGTGAGAGAAGAGCAAAGCACACGTAAATAGATCAATTCACTTATCAGACTGTGTAGCGCTTCATTGACACGAGTCTTTAAATACATTTGAAAAAAAAATACAATGCAATACTAAAGTAAAATGTATGAACGATATGTTCCGATGAACAATTGCAAATATAAATATATATATATATATATATATATATATATATATATATAGAAGTTGCATTTGCATGTGAAGTAAAATTCTGATTATACGCGAGCGTAACATGAGTAAATTTATAACACATGCGAATTGGGGCTCTTTTGGTATTAACAAGTTCTTCCGCATAGTAACTCGATGTTGATAATTCCTTAATAGTTTCCATCGTTGATCATATTGTTTTCTCATATTCATCGTTGGAGAGCCTTAACTCTTCTCTTCGTTGGCCGAGGCATTCTTTCTTTTTATTAATTCGTTTATTTTTACAGGCTCAGTTACTTAAGTTTAATGGAGCCGAATTCTTAAATATAATTTTGAAACTATATATATATATATATATATATATATATATATATATATATATATATATATATATATATATATATATATATATATATATAAACAATTTTCTTACATCTATGGTTAGTAAGGTGGGAAACCGATTGTGTACGGTGTACTCGAGTTTAGAAGGGTGACATATTTTTAGGAGAACGATGAGATATAAGGAAATCGTAACAATGATGATGAACACTCAATTCTTAAATCTATTTGTATATCTATGGTGTATTTACCTTTCAACATATTCTACAGTTTATAGCAAGGGGACGAATTACCCGCAAAGAAAGGAAAGGAGGGTATAAGGATATAGGGACAATCACACACGAAAATCGATAGCTTTAAGGAAAACATATATATGGGACATGTAATCAAGGTCTAACCGAGCAAACACATCTCTCACCGGCACATTGGGCTGCCTTCCCCCCGAAGGGAGTTTTCTAAATTCGTTCTGGCGACCAGATACACCTCGCACGACCAAACAACGTGCTCGATGTCGTGATAACCTTGGCCACAAACGCAGAGATTGCTGCTGGCAAGACTCAAACGGAAAAGTAGTGCATCTAACGAACAGTGATTGGACATGAGTCGGGAGAAGGTGCGAATAAAGTCCCGACTCAATTCCAGACTTTTGAACCACGGTTTGAGGCTAACCTTAGGGATAATCGAGTGAAACAACCGGCCCAATTCATCTTCGTTCCACTTGCGTTGCCAGTTAGCGATGGTATTTTTGCGGACTATAGAATAAAATTCATTGAAGGTGATTTGACGCTGATAAATATCGCCTTCAATTGCACCTACCTTTGCTAATGAGTCAGCCCTCTCATTACCCGGAAATGAGCAATTTGAAGGGACCCAGACAAAGGTAATAACATAACAGCATCTGGATAAAGCACTTAAAATTTCTCGTCTTATCTCAAGGAAGTACGGCTTCAACCGAGCTAGGACTATCCGTTACAATGTAATAGTGTTGAATAGGTCGTGAGGCGACGCTGCCCAGCGCCCAGTGAATCGCTGCTAATTCAGCAATATACACTGAGCAAGACTGAAGACTGTGTGAGGTGCTAAAAAATTCGTTGAACACTCCAAATCCTGTGCACTCGTTTATAGTGGACTCATCAGTAAAGTACATATTATCACAATTGATACCTTCTCACACTCCGCATCGAAGATCGTTGGAGCGATCCTCGATCATTGATAAACTGAATATCCATGGATATCTTGCTTCATGGACAGATCAAAATGCACCGAGGAATTGATGTAGTCAGGAAAACTAACACGGTTGGGAATATACGAAAAAGGATCAACCTGCATGGAGATCAATTCATGATATGAACCCGGAGTGAAAATGCTCAAAATTTCCGATCACCACTGGATTCATAACCTTACACCGGATGAGGAACCGAAGGGATAGTAAATTGAAGCGATCTATTAGTGAGAGTACGCCTGCCAAAAACCTCGAGACTCATGATATGCGTTGAGGGCATACATCCCAACGCAACACGGAGACAGAGATACTAAATTCGCTCGAGTTTAATGAGGTGTGTTTTGGCAGCTGATTGAAAAAAGAAACTGCCATACTCCATCACTGAGAGAATAGTTGTTCGATACAACATTATAAGATCTTCTGGATGGGCTCCCCACCAGGTGCCGGTAATTGTACGGAGAAAGTTTATTCTTTGTTGGCATTTTTTACTCAGATACCTAATATGGGCCCCCAAGTACATTTGGAGTCGAACCAAGATACTTGAATGGCATAGCATGAGTGATCGGTTTACCCAAAAGTTGAAGCTTCGGTTTTGCTATGCTTCCTAGATAAAACCACCATCTCTGTTTTCTCCGTGGATAATTCGATAACCGAGGCATTTTGATTGAATGTTATATTTTTCCGTTTACTATTATTGAAGGCATAGGCAGCCATGGCAGTGTTCCGAGCTCTGCAATACAATTTGCTTAACCAATGTAAAAGTTGCTAAAACTTATATTATAGACCCATTAAACGTAAAAATAATAATTGTATTGATATCAACACAATTTTATTCTATTGATTTTCATGACATGAAACGCTATGACTCAGGAATAACATTTTATTGAGTGGTTTTTATAGCTGTTTCGATGATGTTGTCTGGCATCAGTGTCGAAAAAATAACGATGCTTTCACCAATACAAACAAAACCATTGCCGAAAATTGAAAAATGAAAATTTATCTTTCAGAGCACTTGCTCGAATTTTTCGACGTTTTTCACTATACAGTGCGACAGCAGATGAAAATTTAATATCTTGTGAGTAATCGATTAAAGTTTGGTTCATATTACTTGATGGGAAGTGTGCGAGAACGATCATTTTCACACTGTATCGCAAAATTATTGATTTTCGGGCGAGGGGTGAGGGAGGGAGATGGAAGAAATGAACGCCATTGTGGCAGCCATTGGTGGCTAGCTTCCACCTTCACCTTAAACCGACACTACTTCAAAAAAACGTTGGGTAGAACAATTCTCTGGTTTCCATTTGATAGATGAGAAAATTTAATATAGAATACAGTTGTGAAACTTCCAAATTAGTGGATTTAAGTAACATTTTAGAAGTGTAAAAATTAACAGTTAGTGGTTTTTGAAAAGTTATTCTTAGTTTTATCCACAAGGTACATCATAAACTTCAAGGTTTCTAACAACCAAATTAAAGCTCCCTGATCGCTCAACAATTCGTTCTTTGACACTCAACTCCTATCTTCTTCAATTTCGCTGCAATATCATTTCCAACAATTCCTGGTGAATCTTCAACTAGAATCTACCAAAATCACGATTTTTAATCCACTGTACTCATAATAACCAATTAATTCTCACTTTAACGTTGATATATTTAATTTTCGCCTGAAATAAGTCATATTTGAAGAATAAAAAAATCTGGAGTGTATATTATCCAATCTAAAATTGTATATAATCGAATCCGACCTGTATACATAAAAGATGAGTTAGATGAGAATTTTTAGGAACTCCTGTAGAGACTTGGATAGTTTTTTTTATTTCTCCCCTTCCATTCGAACCATTTAGATAAGACTACAGCCATTTGGAATGATTTGGCTCAATTCAACACACGTTCTCCTCCCAAGTCTTTTGAAATCAAGAACCCTTGCCCTTCATTAAAAAAGTGAACGAATATATCAAACGAAAGAGATGTTGTAGGTGACATTTCGTGGTAGGATTTTTATTCGCGAGGAGTGCACACGAAATGCTGGATAAAATGAAACATTGTATGCATTCTCGAAGAGCAAATCTAACTTCAAACTCAAGATTACGTCTATCAGCTGCGCCCGCGTATACACATTGAAACCGAAAAACCACTGGATATGGGCCAAAACAACATTCGCAGATGTACGGCTTGCTCAATTTTCCCGCGTAAACAAACTGCGCTGTTTTAATTTTAGATCAGTAAAACGCAGATCACTTCCTAGTCGCCTAGCAGCAACAGCAGAATCATCCCGCGCCCTCTATGCGTCTACAGAGTCAAGGAAATCTGCAACCAATGTGACTGGTGCTGCGATACATCTTTGAAAGTTTTTTCCCCCGCTAGAGCTATAACCGGTTATTTTTTGTTGAAACGCACTTAATTTTCTCGAGGGACGCTGACGAAGTTTTTTTTTCAAATGGCCTCAAAAATAAAAAGAAAAGTCCTCAAGCTGCTCAGTCGATGAGCGGAAAATTCTTCTTTCGGCAAGCAAGGACCTCGATTGAATTGTTTTTATTCCTTTATCTCAAGCCAGAAGAGTGTAAATTCCAGAAATAAACATTCCGAAGTTCTTATTCTTTATGTTACGTACCGTTCGGTCGTGTGGTGTCTTGGAACAGCGTGTCACAGAAAACCGTGCACTGACACTGGGCTAAAAATACACCGATCTGCATCATGCAAATATGTATGTATAACAGTCATTTTTTCGAGCGGATGTAAGGAAAGAGAATCTCACGTGAATAAAGTATGAATGAAAACAGGGAACATGTTCGTGTCGTGGGTTCACACTTCAAAAAATAATTACATAGAAACGACAACGAAAATTGTTTGCATTTTCCGGCTTCGTAAGTGGGGTTACCCAATGTGTAAGTGCTCTAGTATATTCTGTTTGAATTTCTGAAAGTCATTGTGTCGGATGAAACACAAACGTAAAACATTTCTCAAAAGCACATGATTGAAGCGTACACAGCACAACCAACAACCTCCCACGCTCATTTATCCCAGCAATGATCGCCGGTGTGTATGGTGGAACGACGTCTCATAAAACCACATTTTAGCACTTCGTCTCTCTAGCACAGTTTGTGATGCCTTTTCTCGCTGTGCCGTGACAAATCTTACCCAATTGCGTAGCATCGTTCCGTCGGTCCCGAATTCTTTCTTTTTTTGAGAAAAACTAGAACACTGCGTCAGACAGAAAAAAAACAGGCATGTCGTCGCCATCGTCTACCTCTCGTGGCCAATTACTGTGTTTATTTAAATTCTTTGTTTTTGTTCTGTTTCTCTCTTTACAGTCGCCGAGGAAAAGTGAGAGCTATAGTTACACACGGGGTTCGTCGTCGGCAAGGGACATTCAATAATAAAGTGAATTTGAACGTATCAAGATCGATTCCGCTGCTCGTTGAGCAGAACCAGTTGAACCAAGTCGACATAAGTGAAGTGTATATCGACGCATCGTCGACGCAAAAGTGAACGAAAAGTTTTAGCTGAAGTGTTTTTGAGCGAGTGCGCCATAGCAGGGAAGTTTGATAATGATAAAGGTTTCGAAAGAAACCGGGGTGTATGCCGCCCTGGTCTCCGTAGTATCGGGAGCCATTGTATGGTATGTGTGCACGTGAGCCTTCGAGTATCGATAATCTATAAATGTTAAGTGTGTTGTTTCGTGCAGGTTCAATTTTCGTCCGCTGGGAATATTCTTCGTCTCTAGCTTGGTGGTGTTTTGGTGTCGGCAGTACGCCAATATCCGCCTGCAGATGACGCCGCTGCTGGAGGATAAGCTGCGGAACGGATGCCACCGGGCGCTGAAGTTGAGGGCGGAAAAGCCAGGTCTCTTCTGTGCGCTAATATCGTGCTTCCTCGTGCTGCTAGCCATCATCGGTCACGTTGTATCGGGAGCGTACATCGTGGTAGCCCTGCTTGTGCTGTCCATCGTAATATCTACCAAGTACGACATCAAGATTGTTGCCGATCGTGAACGAGGTAAGTGCAGCGTATCCATTCGCGCGGCGAAGGACTAAAACTGCTTACGATGCTGCCCTTCGAATTTGTGCTGGTTTCTGACCGCTTTGCTTAGTTTGATTTTAATTTCCATAAATTTTCTTACCCGTTCGGCAAAGTGCCTGCCCCTAGCTCTATCGGACGCAAGAGTTGTGATAGTATTAGTAGCGTAGTGTGACCTTCACCGCTTCTCAGCTGCTCATGCACTTTAGCGACAGTGTCGACTAATCGGCTTATGTTTCATATGCAGTCGGTTATCTGATAAGTACTGGATTTGTTGAATATTCAGATTAGGGTCGATGTACCAGTGATATTGAGTTTGAGCATAAGTGCTATAAAAACAAAAATTTGCCATTTGTCATAGAAATGTTGACATGAATGACATAATCGAAAATCGAATAATTTTACACACTTAAATTGTATTATTCCTAATTCTGCGCACCCATAAAATGTAAATTTGGCAGTTAAAAAGGCATTTTTTATGGCGAACATTGTTGAGTAACATAAACAATAATGCTGCTTCCATACTTTCTACTGGTATAAACTATCAACCGTTTATATTTGATTCGGTAAATCCATAGAACGCTTCGGAATCGTCCTGATTTGATGCTGCTTCACGTTCGATCTGTTGGTGTGTATGAAACACATCTGTCTCGCTTACAGGACCGGGCCAAGACATAAAGGACCGGGCATTCATAAAATTTTCTTCGAACCGTTTTAGTTGAGCTACATTGAGGAATTCTTGCAAACCAACCGATGCTCAGCCACTTGTATCCTGGAACATCTCCCTTAAATGGGTGCTCTCCTCTAATGGTTCGCAGAAAATATGTCAAAGACGTTATCAAGCGTTTCGTATCAATAGGAAACCCGGTCATGGATGCCGCGGTTACCCGCTGGACGATGCTTTCTTCCTCTTCCTTCCAGAAAACTGAGTGCTTTACAGGGCGTTTCACGTTACCATTCAATTGCAGTTGTGCATGGAGAGTATTCTCCGGAATTCATTGATATTTTGTTGTCCGGCATTCTGAAATGCCTTTTCTTGTAAATTCCATGGCCAGAACAAGCTACTGACGGGAAAAACGCATATTTTTATTTCCCGGAGTCATCCTTGTTTCATCCTGCGCAGAGGAAGGAACATAAACAAAACATTAAGCGTCTAATTCTGCGCGTTATGAATTCAGTTTTTATAAGAGTTTATTTATTTTAAAAAATTCAAATGAGTAACATTCAAATACAAAACACTAAAAACTTACCGATTTCGGATAACTTTTGAATACTCGCAATACTTGTTTCGATAAATTGGGGAGAAGAATAAATTCGTTGCGTCTTAAGCGGCCCATACATCTACAATATTATTGCACAACACAGGAGATTGTGAAATAATATTGAGCGTGTGTTTCTGATATTGAAATTTTGTCCAATATATTGCACGATTTCAAAAAAATTTAGATATTTATTGTGCAACGCATAAAACATTGCATGATCTATGGGTGACGTTGTGCAATATATTATCAGTTAATGTCAAAGTTTATGTTTACATGTACATCTTCACTAGTGTTAAATTAGTATTCTTCTAAAAAAAATACAGGGCGTTTTCGAGGACGTGTGTATCGCGATGGCCATCAAAAACGCCAAAAAGTATTTTATTCTCAAGTTTATCGTGGTTTATCGTTCACTCCCGGCATTATGGCATATCAATTGTCAGGTTCTAACAAGTAGTTGCGATGAAATATTGAACGTCAGTAGCCAGCCTTGCGCAATATTTAGCACAAACTTCAATATCATCTCCAAACGATTCAATTCCATTGCACAAATATGACATAATATTATACGTCTGTGGACAACCTTCAATAGTAGTGTCAATAAATTGGTACAATAGTATTGTGCGTGTATGGGGCGCTTTAGCGTCGATGCTAGCAGGAACAAAAATATGACATTTCCAGTGATGTCAGATTTGTTTTCAATATTGTTTTCCTGTACAACTCATTTTTTTCGGTGAATTATCGGGTGATAACAATTACAAAGAAAACAATCTAACTATTCAACAGTATTGATACCCAGAACTAATGATCAATTGGTGTACAGGGTAACTTCGATATAACGTACATTTCACTTTCAAAAATGTACGTTGTATCGAATTGTACGTTATATCGAAGCATAATAAAGAACTCAGAAACGTAGCTTATATTACTTTATTGTGTTGCTGTTTGAGTAAGGTTAATGAATAAATTATATCGAGGTAAAATGTACGTTTTATCGAGGGTACGTTATATCGAAGTTCCCCTGTATTTAGTTAGGTGGAATTACGGTATCAAGTGATATCAACATTATCAATAGAATTCACATCCCAAATTAACATTGTGACAGCTTCAACACTTGAAGAAGCTCTAGTTTAGATTTCTTCATACAATAAGTTCCGAATTGCTTGTTGAGTTTACGCTCCTTTTTTCACTCCGATTGTCAACTTCATATTATACTCGTGGATATTTTTCTCTATTATAGTGACTTTCAACACATTTCGGCTGGTTCGTCACTTCTACTTCCATTTTTGGAAGAATGTCGGGAGTAAGAATTGAACTCGGGATCTCTGCGTGAGAGGTATGGATGCTACCACTACGCCAGATCGGCTCCCTATACTCGTGGATGGTAACACTACCGTGCGCTGTTACTCAACTGCATTTTACAATTGAAAGGTCGAAATGTTTTGTTTTGCAAAACTAAAATATAAAAAATATTTTCTTTCAAATTTTAGTCTTTTTTAGCTAAACTTGAAACTTTAGTACACGCGAACCAATTTGATTCTATTCCAAAACAGTCTTCAAGCATTTGGTTCTGGCCCAAGATAATATTTAATCCTAGGCAAAGATCAAATACTGACACCGAAAGGTCAGTTCTTGTTCAGCGCTTGTTCACTAACTGGGCGTTCTTACGAATCATAAGGTTCGAAAACCTTACGAATCGTCATTTGTATGTATGAGAATATTTATGGGTTATAAATGATGTACATTCCATGTCTAAAGTTTGTGGTACCCAGACGTGATTGTTGCGACTCCGGATATTTGATTGGTCTCGTTAGCTACAAAACCGGACAAGTGTTTTTTTTTCTCCTTCTTTCGTTTGGGGTTTTTTTTTCTCACGTCGCGCGTGATTGTCACCGCGGAACATTGGACAGTGTACAAACCGGGAAATCATTTCAGCAGAGCTGGAAAAGTGATTGGTTTCTGCTGTATCATCGCCATTGCTGGCATTATATCGCGCGTGTACACACCAATACCAGTGTGATTGCGCATACCGTGGAAAGTGCCGTTGGCCGACTTATAATCGCAGCTATTCTTTGCGCGTGATCATCCGATTGAGGAGGAGCCGCCATCCTCGTCACACTTACAACTCATTCGCATACAGTGCGATTCAACGACCACCGGCGACTGTGTGTGGTAGTGTGCGACACACATTCAATTGTGCCGGGCGCGATCAACCGATTGGGAAGCAAGCATCGGTTGCCAGTTTATCTGCACTGGTGTACAATTGGGTGAATAAAAATTAATATATTTAATTCTTTTTTTTCTATTTTATTTTTTTTATTATTATTTTTAAATACATTAGATTATAAGTACAAATTGTAGAATGTCAGAAGGGGGGTCTCCAAATATGGAGATCTCTGACGATGACTCCCCAATGTTAGTAAAAAATAACAAAAAAGGAACAGCGAAAACACTTAAACGCGTTACTTTAACAGGAGATGCTTCGTCCGGGGACGAGTCAGCTAACTCTACCAAGCCCCCCTCTAAAAAGTCTGCCACTCACTCCTCTCCAACCCCTAGCACTTCCGCCCTTCCTTCGATCCCACCTCCCCTCCCTGTTGTCACCGATCCCACCCAATCCACGTCATCTCCTTCTCATGTTATCACCTCTCCACGTGTCAAGGTCTATCCGGAAGATGCACTTGGAACTGGTCCATGGGTTGTTTTCCTCAGGCCTAAGCCAAACGGAAAAGCGCTTAATGTTATTCAGATCATGAAAGATCTGACAAGATACTCCTCCGTGAAAGAAATTTCAAAAGTTAGACCGACCAAACTGTGTGTTGTCGTGGATAATCGGAAAGAAGCAAACGATATTGTCGTCGACCAGAGATTTACCCTAGAGTATCGTGTCTACGTGCCTTCCCATGACGTAGAAATCTCGGGAGTGATAACCGAAACGGGTCTGACGAGCGAATCAATTATAGAAGGAGATGGTAGATTTAAAAAACTACCTTTGATGAAAATCAAAATCTTAGAATGCCGACAACTCGGCAAAGTCTCCCAGGAAGGGGAAAACTCTAAATTTACGCCGTCCGACTCGTTTCGAGTAACTTTTGCTGGTTCCGCTCTCCCTGACTACGTTATGGTGGACAAATTGAGGCTGCCAGTGCGACTCTTCGTGCCAAAGCCCATGACTTGTCAAAAATGCATGTCAGTTGGTCACACTTCAGCTTATTGTGCCAACAAGGAGCGCTGTGCCACTTGCGAAGAGCAACATGTGGGTAAATCTTGCAGTGCGACTGAGCAAAAGTGTCCATATTGCAGAGGAATTCCACATGTGCTCTCGGCTTGTGAAACTTACAAGAGTCACTGGGAGACACAGAAACGCTCTTTAAAGGAACGCTCGAAGCGTACTTTTGCGGAAATTTTAAAGGGCGCTTCTCCACCGGCCGAACAACAACAAGAACAACCAATCCCCACACACAATGTCTTCTCCACGTTGCCAGTTGACGAAGTAGAAGCGGACACAGCTGAAGAGGGCACACCGTTCATTTTCCAAGGGAATCCCCGGCGCAAAAATGTGTCCACTCCCAAACTTCAACGACAAGTTCTATCGGTGATACCTCCTGTTAGCATGCCTAAAATATCGAGTGCAGCGGACAAGCAAAATCAGGTTCCTCCTGGCTTCCGTGGGAATAGTTCACCTTCGAACGACCCAGCACTCGAGGGGACATCAAAAACCCCAACTGTCCCTGTTTCGCCGTCAAGCTCAACTTCCCAATCGGGATTTATAAAGTTGTCTGACCTTTTGGATCAAATCTTCACGTGTTTTAATGTTTCCGACTCCATCAGAACCCTTGTCATCTCAATGCTTCCAATATTAAAGACAATTTTACAGCAATTGATGCAAACATGGCCCCTCCTTGCAATGATTATCTCTCTTGATGTCTAATTTGAATAGAGAGGTCGGAGATATCACTGTTTTACAGTGGAATTGTCGTAGTCTTATCCCTAAATTGGATGCTTTCAAATTTTTAATTCATAAGTTCAATTGTGATGTTTTTGCTCTGTCCAAAACTTGGCTTTCTTCGCGAGATGATCTCTCTTTCCACGATTTTAATATTATACGCTTGGACCGTGATGACAGATACGGAGGGGTGCTATTGGGGATCAATAAGTGCCACTCATTTTTTTGAATTTTTTCGAAACCTTCCACCTATTGGAGGGATCGAAGCTGTTGCTTGTCATGCAAACATTAAAGGCAAAGACCTGTGTATTGTCAGCTTGTATTGGCCTCCGAGAGCTGCGGTTAGCCGCAAACAAACTTGATGACATGTGCTCACTCCTTCCTGAGCCACGATTGATCTTGGGAGACTTCAACTCTCACGGAACTGCCTGGGGGGAACAGTACGATGACAATCGTTCATCGTTGATCTATGACCTTTGTAACAGCTTCAATATGACCGTTTTGAATACTGGGGAAACAACACGTGTACCTAAACCTCCTGCTAACCCAAGTGCTCTTGACCTCTCGCTTTGCTCGAATTCACTATCGTTAGATTGCAAATGGAATGTAATCCAGGACCCCAACGGTAGTGATCATTTGCCAATCAAAATTTCCATCACCACTGGGTCGAGTTCTTCTGAATCTATAAACATGGCATATGACCTCACAAGATTGACTGGAAAAAATATGCGGACGCGATTACTCTAGCCATCAATTCCAGAGATGGTTTACCTCCATTGGAGGAGTATAACTTCCTTTCTCGTTTGATATATGACAGCGCGGTTCGCGCTCAAACGAAACCCATCCCAGGTTCCACTATTCGTCGAAGGCCTCCCAATCCATGGTGGGATAGCCAATGTTCCAAGCTTTATCAGGATAAATCAAATGCATTTAAAGCTTTTCGAAAACGTGGAACCCCTGAAAATTTTCAAACGTATTTAGCCCTTGAGAATCAGTTCAAAAATGTAATCAAAAGGAAAAAACGTGCTAATTGGCGAAATTTCGTGGGAGGTTTGTCACGAGAAACGTCAATGAAAAAATTATGGAAAGTGGCTCGAAACATGAGAAATCGCTCTTCAACGAATGAAAGCGAGGAATATTCACATCGATGGATTTTGAATTTTGCACGGAAGGTTTGTCCCGATTCCGTTCCCGTACAAAAAATTGTTCCAGATATTTCACAAGATAGGTGCGATCTTGATTCCGAGTTTTCGATGGTAGAATTCTCTCTTGCTCTCCTTTCATGTAACAATTCTGCTCCGGGATCGGATAGAATTAAGTTCAACTTGCTGAAAAACCTCCCTGATGTGGCGAAACATCGCTTGTTGAATTTATTCAATCGGTTTCTGGAGCATAATATTGTTCCAGATGATTGGAGACAAGTACGAGTTATAGCTATTCAAAAACCCGGAAAACCCGCGTCCGACTTCAATTCGTACCGCCCAATAGCAATGCTGTCTTGTATACGGAAATTGTTGGAGAAAATGATCTTGTTTCGCCTTGATCGATGGGTTGAAACGAATGGCCTACTCTCAGATACACAATATGGGTTCCGCAGGGGCAAGGGGACGAATGATTGTCTTGCGTTGCTTTCTTCAGAAATTCAAATGGCTTACGCCGAAAAAAAACAAATGGCTTCTGTATTCTTGGACATAAAGGGGGCCTTTGATTCTGTTTCAATAGAGGTTTTGTCAGACAAATTACACTCTCGGGGTCTGCCGCCTCTATTGAATAATATGTTATATAACTTGCTTTGTGAGAAACATTTGAACTTTTCTCACGGAGATTCGGCAGTAAGTCGGTTCTCTTACATGGGCCTCCCCCAGGGCTCATGTTTAAGCCCCCTTTTGTACAACTTCTATGTAAGCGACATCGACAATTGCCGTACACAAAATTGCAGCCTAAGACAACTTGCAGATGATGGAGTGGTGTCTGTCGTAGGATCTAACGAATCCGACCTGCAAGGACCCTTACAAGATACTTTGAACAATTTTTCAACCTGGGTCATTGGGCTAGGGATCGAATTCTCCACGGAGAAAACAGAGATGGTGGTTTTTTCTAGGAAGCATAGACCAGCAAAACCAAAGCTTCAACTTTTGGGTAAACCGATCACTCATGCTATGTCATTCAAGTATCTTGGGGTCTGGTTCGACTCCAAATGTACTTGGGGGCCCATATTAGGTATCTGAGTAAAAAATGTCAACAAAGAATAAACTTTCTCCGTACAATTACCGGCACCTGGTGGGGAGCCCATCCCGAAGATCTTATAATGTTGTATCGAACAACTATTCTCTCAGTGATGGAGTATGGCAGTTTCTGTTTTCAATCAGCTGCCAAAACACACCTCATTAAACTCGAGCGAATTCAGTATCTTTGTCTCCGTATTGCGTTGGGATGTATGCCCTCAACGCATACTATGAGTCTCGAGGTTTTGGCAGGCCTACTCCCACTAAAAGATCGCTTCAATTTATTATCTCTTCGGTTCTTCATCCGGTGTAAGGTTATGAACCCATTGGTGATCGGAAATTTTGAGCAGCTGATCGAGCTAAATTTTCACTCCGGATTCATGAGTTCATATCATGAATTCATCTCCATGCAGGTTGATCCTTCTACGTATATTCCCAACCGTGTTTGTTTCCCTGACTACATCAATTCCTCTGTGCATTTTGATCTGTCCATGAAGCAAGATATCCATGGATATTCAGATTACCAACGATCGAGGATCGCTCCAACGATCTTCGATGAAAAGTATGGGGGTATCAATTGTGATAATATGTACTTTACTGATGGGTCCACTATAAACGAGTCCACAGGATTTGGAGTGTTCAACGATTTTTTTAGCACCTCACACAGTCTTCAGAATCCTTGCTCAGTGTATATTGCTGAATTGGCAGCAATTCATTGGGCGCTGGACAGCGTCGCCTCACGACCTGTTGAACACTACTACATTGTAACGGATAGTCTTAGCTCTGTCGAAGCTATCCGTTCAGTGAGGCCGGAAAAGCACTCGCCGTACTTCCTTGAGAGAATACGAGAAATTTTGAGTGCTTTATCCAGACGCTGTTATGTCATTACCTTTGTCTGGGTCCCTTCACATTGCTTAATTCCGGGTAATGAGAGGGCTGACTCATTAGCAAAGGTAGGTGCGATTGAGGGCGACATATATCAGCGTCAAATCGCCTTCAATGAATTTTATTCTTTAGTCCGTAAAGTACCATCGCTAATTGGCAACGCAAATGGAATGAAGATGAATTGGGCCGGTGGTTTCACTCAATTTCCCCTAAGGTTAGCCTCAAACCGTGGTTCAAAAGTCTGGACTTGAGTCGGGACTTTATTCGCACCTTCTCCCGACTCATGTCCAATCACTGTTCGTTAGATGCGCTACTCTTTCGTTTCAATCTTGCCAGTAGCAATCTCTGTGTTTGTGGCCAAGGTTACCACGACATCGAGCACGTTGTTTGGTCGTGCGAGGTGTATCTTGTTGCCAGATCGAATTTAGAAAACTCCCTTCGGACCCGAGGTAGACAGCCCAATGTACCGGTGAGAGATGTGTTGGCTCGGTTAGACCTCGATTACATGTCCCTAATATATGTTTTCCTTAAAACTATCGATTTTCGTGTGTGATTGTCCGTACACCCTTATCCTCTCCTTTTTTTCCTTCGCGAGCGACTGTTTCCCTTCTGACTAACTATAGAATAAGCTGAAATGTATATACATAATAGATATAATAATAGATTTAAGAATTGAGTATGATGAGCGTGAGTGTGAATGCGAGTGTGAACATTGTACAATATCCTTATATCCCCTCCTATTCCAAAAGAAACTATGTCACCCTTATAATCTCGAGTCGACCGCGAGTAATCGGTTTCCTACTTTATCAACCCTAGATTTAAGGAAACATGTTGATATATACTAATAAAAGTATAGCTAAGAGTTCGGCTCCTTTAAACCTATGTAACTGAGCCTGTAAAAATAAATGACTTAAATAAAAAAATAAAAATAAATGATGTAC
Organism: Toxorhynchites rutilus septentrionalis; assembly: GCF_029784135.1. Classification (NCBI taxonomy): domain Eukaryota; kingdom Metazoa; phylum Arthropoda; class Insecta; order Diptera; family Culicidae; genus Toxorhynchites; species Toxorhynchites rutilus. The sequence continues at coordinate 141,092,559 of NC_073744.1, read as the reverse complement.
CAGAACATTATAAAAGTTTCTACTCCTCTGTGCTTTGGTGGTTCCGTGCGAACTAGACCGAGTTTAGTTGCTGTCTCTCTCTACGAGCTTGAGCTTTAGCTTGGGTGGACTGTAAAATTCGTAGTTGCTCTCCGTGATTGACCTGAACCAACCAAATTGCACAAAGAACACACAGAATGACGCTTGGGACTAGCAAATCATTCTCGTTGTGCAATTATCGGTGATTCGAGCTTTGAATGGTCAAAAACGACGCCGGCCACGTCCTTACAGTCACCAGGGGAAGGGAAGGAATGTTAGTATGATATTCGCCGGTTCCCTAGCGTTTATCATAGAAGGGATATTTGTTAGTGGGATTGGTTTAATAAGGATTCACTGCGGTAAGTGATGTGATTCTAAAATCATAAATTTGAAAATTTTTAAAATTTTTCAATATTGAAATTTTGGAATTTTTTAATTTGTAATTTTTTAAATTTTTAAAGTCAAAGATTTACTGATTTACTGAGGTAAGTGCTGTGATTATGTAAACGCGAACTATCGATCACGTGTCACAACAGAGATAGGTATCCTGAGGAAGAAAACCTGTTAAATCAATTGGGCCGGCTATATACTCTATTATTTATCTTAGTTGCTACGGCTCGACAATCTCATTTAACTCTTCATCGTCAAATGAACTTCGTTGCATATTGAAGTGACTTCCCCCAAAATGAATTCTCCCGTATGTATGTATTGATGTTTGAGTTAAACGTTTGGTTTGACATATACTACAGGTAGCTAGATTTTTTTGTATCATACACGAAGATTACTCACACATATAAAATAGCGTGCAGTGTTGTATTCAGAAACAATGTTGTATTGTATTGACATATTTGTGAATTTTGTTGATATAAACCCGTTTTTCTGCATGTTTTTTCACAAAATTGAACTCGGAGACAAAGTGAACTCAAATTTTGTTTAGAATTTCTCCCAAACTGCACGCTATTTACTAGTACTAACGCAAAGACCATTATGGCATACCTGGTAACTGTCTAAGTGCGTTGGTTTGAGTTCACGGTGGGTAAACAATAAAGCCGTCCATTAATGGTGTAACTACTTTTTTGCATCAGAAATCAAGTTTTCGTTTCACTTCATATGGACGTTACAATAAGATTGTGTACGCGGGTAACTAGATTCGTGTCAGAGGGAGTAGTAGTGTGGATTGAAGTCAGGTTGAATGAAGAGGCAGAGATCTACGCACTTAAGGTGAAGGTGGAAGCTAGCCATTGTAGTAGTATAGGTAAACCCACGTGTAAAAATGGGGTAATAGTGTTTGTGAGAGAAGAGCGAAGCACATGTAAATAGATCAATTCACTTATCAGACTGTGTGGCGCTTCATTGACACTGACAATACTGATTATACGCGAGCGTAACATGAGCAAATTTATAACACATGCGAATTGGGCCTCTTTTGATATTAACAAGTTCTTCCGCATGCTGATAATTCCTTCATATTTTCTTTCGTTGGTCGTATTGTTTTCACATATTCACGTTGGAGAGCCTTAACTCTTCTCTTCGTTGGCCGAGACATTTTGATTGAATGTAGTACTTTTCCGTTTATTGTTTTTGAAAGCATAGGCAGCCGTGGCAGTGTTCCGAGCTCTGCAATACAATTTTCTTACCCAATGTTGAAGTTGCTAAAACTTACATTATAGACCCATTAAACGTAAAAATAATGATTGTATTGATATCAACACAATTTTATTCTATTGATTTTCATGATATGAAACGCTATGACTCAGGAATAACATTTTATTGAGTGGTTTTGATAGATGTTTCGATGATGTTGTCTGGCATCAGTGTCGAAAAAATAACGATGCTTTCACCAATACAAACAAAACCATTGTCGAAGATTGAAAAATGAAAATTTAACTTTCAGAGCACTTGCTCGAGTTTTCCGACGTTGTTCACTTTACAGTGCGACAGCAGATGAAAATTTAATATCTTGTGAGTAATCGATTAGAGTTTGGCTGATATTACTTCATGGGAAGTGTGCGAAAATGATCATTTTCTCCACACTGTTTCGCAAAATTATTGATTTTCGGGCGAAGGGTGAGGGAGGGAGATGAAAGAAATGAGCGCCATTGTGGCAGCCATTTGTGGCTAGCTTCCACCTTCACCTTAACGCTCGTCATTTCATTTCTAGTCAATTCAAGGAATGTTGACGGAATGCCCATGTCGTAGTATTGTTCCGAAAAAACACGAAACAAAATAATTCCAAAGCTCTACTGGCCTGCTACGTGAACCCATCCACCGGTGTATTTATTACCAGCTCAGCTGTGTCATGTTTATAGCGCTTTATACACGAACGAAAACAAGCATTTGCGTTTGCCCACAAACGCTTTGGAGCACAGACGTCAGCGCCGTGATTGTGTATGCGTCAACCCCTGCGAGCTGCGGCTGCTGCTGATTGCGTGGTAGTGAAAAAGGGGCTCGACTGCGCATATTTGCGCGGCCATGACTCTGATAAGACTAGAACAATCAGCGCGCTAACGCCGTGACAGTAACAGTAATCGTTGCCTTCTTGGGGCTATAATTTGCGAACTTCAAACTAATGGTATTCAATTAAGCTTACAATGTTGATACCTCGATGATACAGTTGACAAGAATTTCCACGGTTCATCAATTTGATTTTGTGTTGAGGTACAATCACTTGTTGTTTGCGTATTCGTGATTTTTGTGCGAAATATAGATAAACAAATCATCATATGACGCCTTCCATTCGTTCTGCAAATTTATTTATATATTCTAAGATACACGCTAATTGCCTGAGAGTGAGAGAAAGAAAACAGGACGTCCTCGAGATTTACGGCCCCCTGCGCTTTGTACTCCGCTTGTTTACAGCTTGCTCGAAGTCGTTTGGATTGTGCGCCATTCGCGTGACTAGAGTAAGTCACTTCACGAAACTAACGCTGGTTGTCCACTACTACGATATGACTGACGGTTTGGGTAATTCTGAAAGCTGGAAAATTAGCATTCTAAACGAGAATGAAATTGGATGCATGGTGAATTCTTCATTTATGGTCTCTACACCGATAAACAATTTTTTGTTCACCTATTCACTGGTGTATAAAAATCTCCCATCTTGTAAATTTTTTATCATGGGTGTTTCTTTTTTAATGTATAATGAAAAGGAAATATTTTGTGTTCATTTCAAAAAGTTGGTCAATTATAGGCCAGATGGAGGTGTGGTAAACGCAACACTTAAACATATTTTTTGCAGGTATAAACACTGTTAGTTTGGCGGTTAGAGTTAGACACATGATATACAAAATGTGCACATTTCGGTTATTGCCGTAATGATTGTCTCTATAGCGTCATCGTAATTGTACAAACTGCTTTTAACTTCTCTATGTTTGAACACTCTTACACTAAAAACTACACTACGTTTTATAACTATTGAATAAATATTTTTTCTTGGTTTCCGGAGATATGTAATACTACGACAATGTTATGATCTGTGTCAAATCAGAAGGCTCTCATCTATAATCACAAACCAGATCACAATTGATTTGTTCGAACATTAATTGAAAGCCAGAGATAAGAGCATGGTATTTCATCATGAAAACGCTCGACCTTATATTGCTTAAGATATTGAGGATGATTTGAAAAATTAAGTTTGGAAGTTCTGTTTCAGGTTTGCATTTGAACTCAGAGATATAGATCAAAAAATATTAATATATGCAAAATATTAGACCTGTATTATTTTATTTTTTCGTTAGGGTGACCTTTTCCATTTTAAGGTGGTACGAAAAACCATTTTTTGAACTTTTTCCCAAAAATGACTTCAGAAATTTACAACTTTTGAACCACTGAACCGATTTAGATGATCGACATATCAAATTGAAGTCATCGAGCTAGCTTTTTGTTAAAAAACTTGTAAAAACTTGCAAAAACAATTGATTTTGTTTTCGTAGTTATTGATTGTTGTTTTTTGTTGTTTTCATGGCATTAGAGGGCGCTATATTTTTTGATATTTTTTCTTGAAAATTGAGGATTTTTTTACATAATATATCTCGATATCAGAGATGCTATTTTTCTCGCTTTTGAGATATATTTTTTCAAAGTTAACCGGTGGTCCATAAAATCATTTTTCCCCTTTTATCCAAAAATGACATTGTTCATAACATTTGAACTACTGATTCGATTTAGATGATCGACATATGAAATCGAAACCAATAAGCTATCCTTCTTTGAAAAAATATCACACATTTGAGAGGACTGGATTCTAGTCGCATAGGTCTAGTCTAGTCACATAGGAATATTGAACGAAGACTTAAAACCTGTCAAATTTTAAAATCATATCTCAAAAACGAAAAAAATTGCATCTACGATCAATCGGGATATGGTATGTTAAAACCTTTCCAGAAAAAAATATTTTAAAAAGTTTATCTTTATATATAAAAAATATTGAATATAATAAAATATTTATCTTTAATCGAGAAAACTATGAAAAACTGACTCAATCAATAATTACAAAAACGAAAATCAAAATGTTTCCCCAAAGTAATATTTTTTCAAAGAAAACCAACTCATTTGTAATGGAAAAATGGTGAAAAAATTGTTTTTTCGAACCATCGGTTAACTTTGGATAAACATCTCAAAAACGGAAAAAAATGTAACTCTGATATCGAGATATGTTATGTAAAAAATCCTCAGCTTTCGAGAAAAAATATAAAAAATATAGCCTCCTCTACTCCAAAGCCATGAAAACAACAAAAGACGACTGCAATCAATAATTACGAAAACAAAATCCTTTTTTTTGCTGGTTCAATATTTTTTAATAAAGGCTAGCTCATTGGATTCAATCTGATATGTCGATGATCTAAAACGGTTCAGTAGTTCAAAAGTTATGAATTTAAAAAAAATGTCATTTTGGGAAAAAGTGGAAATAATTGACTCTTCGAACCACCCCAAAATGGAAATGGGCACCCTATTAAGAAAATGAAAAAATACTGGTCTAATGTTTTGCGATAAAGATCAAGCTTACCACTTTTCAGGAAGATCTGAGAACCACTATATCGGTTTGGCATGGAATGGCTGATATCGTATATGGCGAATGCCTTAAAACATCCCAATCAAGCTCCCGGAGTTGTGTGCCTTGCGTTGTCCTGATGGAACACAACATCTCTTCTGTTGGCCAATTCTAGACGTTTATGGTCAATCGCTAGCTTCAAACGGTCCATTTGTTGACGATAGAGAACTGAATTTAGCGTATTACACTAGAAAAAAAAATTGAAATTATAAAAAATTAATAAATTGCGTGTAATTCACTGTTCCATTATCGGCACAATGAAAACAATTCACAGTTTCAGCGGCCTGTGGCTTGCATTTTCGCCTTTATGAAAGAAATATACCGAATTTTATCTTGGTTGACTTCCATAGTCACAACTCCACCTCACAAGTGAAAGGAACAAATAAAAAATTGCAAAAAAAAAAATTTAGCGTGAAATGTCACCTTTACGATGAGTCTAAACTTGAAATTGTATGATCGATATCACGCGAGATATTGATCACTACAGCCAGCTACCGAGAAAATAATGGATTTCATTTTCCTCAACCTAATATTTGCACTTGCCGCTATAATCGGGCTGTGTTAATTGTCATTGAGATTTCAACGTATGAAGCTTAGTATTATTGAGGAATAAGGATTAGTAACGTGTCGTAATGTTCTCAGATGAGAATGAGATTCCTCCATAATCTTTGTGTTGAAAACATGCGGTAATCCTTTTTTCCCTTTTGGTTAGCTTGGTCGTTCCACGAAGTAGTTTTTAACCGCAGCCATATTGAGTTATTGGAGCAACGTACTCCGAGAAAAAACCAAGCCATTGAATAATCCGTGGGATTATATCATTAGCAGGGGACAGCCTTCGTTGTGTCACCCCTTTCAGGTTATGCTCTCCCTTTCTTGAATTAAGTAACACATTACTTCAGTTGGTTTGGAAAGAATTATGAAATTAATTTCTTTAGAGCAAGTTTTCACAAAATGCGATGATTTTTTGTTATATTAAAAGTCTTTCACTTGAATCTCACTGAAAATTTCTTGATTCACTAAGTGAGTATTGATCACCTTCACCACGGCTTCCTAGATACCACCGAAGATGTGAGCGCGAGATGTTATCATCGGCGAGACACTTGAAAATCCTATGTTTGTCCGTTCCTGGTTGAAGCATAGTGTAGGCGTGGCGTGGTAAGGCGTGATACCCGTGTAGATAAGGGGCCTGATCACGAACGTCACTTTACGGTGAAAACGAAATGAATTGTATGCAAGTTTATGTACACTTCATTCCGTTTTCACCGTGAACTGGGCTTCGTTTGCGATCACTTTTGCACCCTGTAGCTGACCAATCGACACTTTCAGATGGGGCTACGAACAGATCTTCGATCGTTCAATGGCCAGAATTCGTCACGGACTACAGCAAGGGTGTTGCTGGTATCCGTAGGTAATTGATTGGATATCGCAAATGCGGTTTGTGATGAAGGTGAGAGGCTGGATCACCTTGACTTGATGATTGTTGTATTGACGCAGGAGATACACTGATAGACATTCGTTTAGCCACACTTGAAAAGAAACTTGAAACACTTACAAAACAACTAGGAATGTTCTTTTTATCGGGATATGTATGTAGTGCTGTAGTATAGTATATTTAAGTCACTTTTATTGAAAAGACGTGCGTCACAATCACACACACACAAGGCGGCATCGGTGGATATAAACATTCAAACGTCGTTTTTTCTCGAGACATACGTTTAGCCGCAGGGCATAAAAATCGAGTTTTCGCATAATCACCAAGCCTTTATCTGTGTTTTTTGAAAAAATACTTGAGAATGTTCAATTTACAAGATAAATATTAGATGTGCAACGTAAGAAGTTGGTCATATTAGTGATTTACGTAGAATTCAAAAGAATGGCGAAATGTATTCTATTGACAGAAGAGGGGCGGAAAATAATGAAGATATTCAGTGAACAAAAATTTTCTAATGGCTCGATCGTAACAAAAATTGGTCTATCTGAGAAAGTGGTACGGAATTTCTTTAAATAGTGCCAGAAATATGTGATATAACGACCAACAAATGGGAACACCAAAGTTACTTTGCGTCTTAAAGGTCGAATAAGACACGAAGCAACCAGGAAACGATGTCCTGCTCATACATTAAGGCAGAATCGGTTGTTTCAGTAACGAAGAGGCATATTGCGCGCATCTTGAATGAGTCACCAAACATCATGTGGAAGAAATCTCAAGGGAAGCCGAAACTGACCGCCACCCATAAGCAGAACCATCTCATTCTCGCCCGGCAATACATGGAACGGAAACTAGAATGGAGAAATGTTGTATTTTCCGGCGAAAAAAGTTCAATTTGGATGGTCTGGACTGTTACAGTTACTATTGGTACAATTTAAGTCAACGGCATGCCGTGAGATCGAAGCGAAACTTTGGGGGCGGAAGTTTAACAGTGTGGGGAGCCGTTTCCTATCACAGCAAGCTTCTCATTTGTTTCATTTTCACCCGAATGAACTCCGAAAAGTGTCTTCAATTACTGGAGTTTTGATTGGCCATATTGAGAATAACGCTACCGATGATGTCGTTTTTTCAGCAGGATTGTGCATAGATCCACGTTTCCAAGCAATCGAAGGCATGGTTTGCCGAGAAGGACATTCCGCTTCTTGAATGACCTGCTGGCAGTCGATTGCAATCCCATAGAGAACCTATGCAAACGGATGACAATTTGACAACATTTCCAGTCTCAAGGCAGTAATTCAGGAATGTTGAGCTATAATCAATATGGCAACACTTTAAAAGCTGTCTGACTCGATGCCAAATCGAGTTTTCAAAGTGATCCGAAATGGAGGTGGACATACTAAATATTAGCTACCGATTGGACTCGAAAGTGCCAAATTTTCTTTTATTGAAATTTTAGGATGCGGCTGAACGAATGTCCACCCTGATTCCACATATTTGAATTACTTAGAAAACAAAAAGTGAATTTATACTTTTTTTTAGAATGAATTCGATGAAAATAAACAATAATCGTCTTTTATGAGCAAAACTGTACAAATAATTGACTTATTTTTAAAAATATTGAGGAAAAATAGGGTGCGGCTAAACGAATGTCTACCACTGTAGTATAACACACAAAGATGATCGATTGAGAGCCCTGAGTTTTGAGCACACGTTCGTTACTTTTATGTTCTGAATCCAGTGTAGAAATACATATATCTTAGGAGTATGCTTTGAAGTATGGTCATAAGCCGAAGAAGTTTGATCGATCAAAAGGATATAAAGATTAGAACTCATCCGTCATGATGGATAAGTTGAGTGAGACCACGAAAAAATATGTTCCACATGGTGGTATGACATTGAATTAGAGAGGTTTTGAACTCCGAGAGTTCATTCGCATCTGCAATATTCCACATACAATCTAAACACTTTGTCACGATTGTTTAAAGAATCGTTTTATAAGGTATGTTTTTAGGTTTCCAAACTTCATAAAGATCCTCATGCAGTATTCATACGCATCATAATCGAAAAATGACAGGAATAATAATAATAGAAATAAACCATATGGCCATGGCTATTATAAAAACTGATAATGGGATTTTTTTTGCGACGTATGAACGCGAAAATTTTTGCACATAGCCGTTATCGGAGTTAGCTAGCTCAAAACAATCAATTACGCATCCCGTCTCTTATCAAGGCCACTCTGACAATGAGTGAGTGGGTGGCGCACTTCATTCATGATGATTATCCTCGTGCTATACGCAGTATGGTTCATTGAGTGTTGAGGATGTTTAAGGCCACGCGCGATAACAAAGTGCGATATATTATTGTACGTTTCTCATTGAATCTCTGCTGCAAATAAATGATTCAGATCGTATAGAAACAAAAATAAACGTATGATGTAGCTGGGATGGTAAATGGGGAAGGTCAACTTGCACGAATGGAAAAAGTGTTAATTGAATTCACTGTATTTTTCACCGCGAGTTGTTCTACGCCGAAAAAAAAAGTATCCACGAGTTTTCGAGTGTTCAGAATCTTCGTCTTTCCTTCAAAACAAATTGTCTTTAGCAAATTCTGAAAATATTCGAAATATGCACTCGGCTTCTACATATTTGATAGAACAATAAATTATACGCGAAGCAACAAATAAGCGTCATTACAGTGACCAAACCGAACTATATTAGTATTGCGCCGGGAGCATGTGCCATGTGCTGTTTACGTTTGCCTTTGAACTCATTAACTGTGAGTATACTTCTGACGCAGTAATGATGTGATAAAAGCACGTGATAGACATGCAATATATTGCGCCTGTTACAGTGATACACTCTGATCGAGAATGACGAAATGAAATGCGTTTTGAATTTCGTCAACTCATGGTGGTCACATTTGATTGGAACATTCTATCTAAATTTAGGAAGTTTTGTTGCAACTGAAAAAGCTTTTCGTACACAAAAATTACCTTCGCCATACGCGCTATTCGATGACGAATTTATTCTATTAAGTCGGCGACATTATCCAAAATTTATCACTATTTTAACTATTGTACTATGTAACGAGATAACAGGTCGGCTTCGGAACTACCCATCATCAAATGGTTCCTATACTGTCAACCTGGGATAAAGAAATCGCGAAAAGAGCTTGTTCCGTTTCCAGATGATTGTACAGTTGTACACAAATTGTATGTTAAATCAAAGATTAATGCAAATAATGCAAATAACCCCAAAAAGATTATGATTCGAGGTCCACATTGTCAGCTATCTCGTCTCATCCTGATCATAAAAGTGAACAAGTGAACTCGATAACTGCCGGATGATATCTGCATAGTTCTTAGGTAAAATATGCCTTGATAAGAAAGATTTCGGGAGAAAAAAGTTCTTTGCATGCTAATAATGAAATCGTCAGGAATTTATGGTTTTTGTGACGAACAACGACGATTTCGAAAAGCATGCCAAGATCATATTTTACACAAATTCTTTTACCATTTTTAAATAAAAAAAATGTTGAACCCTACTCTACAAAATGAAACAGAAAAACGGATTTTCGTATTTTTTTTCGGACGCTGGAATTTAAAGTTGAGTATTAGGACATTTTGGTGATTATTCTTCTGTTGTCAGATGGGCGCGTAGATACTCTCTCTAAAACAGTTCCTTGCTGGTGGTAGGGTAAATGATCTTGGTTTGTCCAATTTCGGGTGTTTTCACGCAACTAGTAAATGCAAATTGATTTTTCATCATGAAAATCACATATAATCAAGACGAGTTTAGGTTTGCTGAAAAGTCTCTAGTTTCAAATTCTACCATAAGGCGTTGAAATTATTCACATATTTATGTTTTTTAACGATTTTCCTCAAAGAGAAATTATGATCATGGTTTGTCCACCTCTGATAATGGTTTGTCCGAAAAAAATATCATGGTTTGTCCAGTTTTAGAAATCACTATTTTTGAATGATAAAAATCGAATTTAAAAGTAAGTGTTGCATTTCTAATTGCTTGAGTTTACTGTCATCATATTGATCCCTTCATAATTTAGGCTTTCTTCAGAATATTGAATTATCCAAATTGTTACGGAGCGGTTGAAATATCGATTATCGAGATGAAATATCGAAAAATCCTTTCGACACAACATTTCTGAAGTTATGAGGGAGTTAACAGAAAATCTCAGGATGGATGCCATTTCCTCGTCTGCATGTTTGTTAAGCGTCCAAAGAGGGGCTCTAACGCTTATTTGAACTCAAACCTTGTGCTCCATCGCTACGACCGTAACTCTTCATCTAGCAATTCACCAAGTGAACTCGGATAAATCACAATTAAAGTAAGTTTCGCACATATGCCAATTTGTATTGCTACGAAAAGCGCGAAAAATGATAATCTCGAACGAAAATTGGGACGCTCACCCGCTAATGCCTCCTCTGCATCCGGAATCCGACTTTGATACAATCGATTCTCGGTTCTGAATTATCTGAAATCTGCTATTTTTCAAACCGCCTGTTCCGACTTTGATACAATCGATTCTCGGTTCTGAATTATCTGAAATCTGCTATTTTTCAAACCGCCTCGGTTCTGAATTATCTGAAATCTGCTATTTTTCAAACCGCCTGTTAGACCGCCTTTCTGTTATTTCCAGATCGCCTTAGTTTGTGTACGAAATCCAAAAAAAACAGATTTAGGAACTTCTGAATACCCTGCTTAAAGTTGAGGCTGTCCGAAGACCTTTTGTTTTATCTTGAGAAGTTCCTCACTCTTTGAGTGAAGTATGTATTGAGTAAATTCAAAGAAGTGCGACGTTGAGGCATTGAACGAAGTTTTAACCACTGTAGATTTGAACATCTCTTCTCTCAGACTGACTGGTTAACGCCAATGGGTCTCATTTTTTTCTAGACCTCCGTCAAATGCAGGAAGCTCCATCGGATATGCTTTATGGTGCCTTTTTCACGAAAGGTTTGTCCACGAACTGATTGGGAAGCTTGAAAAGCTAAGGCAGGTTACTACTGTCAATACAGTTGTCTCCAGAGCATTCCACACTCGATTGCTGTTGATAACACGAAATACAAAGGTCTTTCAGACTGGATCACCCAATGGATGCTTTCCTGATTGACTAATAGCAATAATTTTTTTAAAGTTGAAGATGACAGAATAAATGAAGAACACCAGAAGACAAACCGGAAGTGCGTTTTGTCGGACTGGAATAATCTCTAGCTTTGTTAGAACAACTTTTGTAGCTTGGCATGGATGTTTGTCCGTACCAAATACAGATAATATGAGACGAGAAGGGACAATATTTTCAATCGGCAGTAGTATTCACCACCTGAGTTACTCGAAAAACTTCGAGTCCTCACGAACTAGGGATTGTTAACCGGTTTTACCGTTACCGGTTTTACCGGTAATACCGGACCATTTTTCATTACCGAATTACCGGTAATTTTACAATCAACAACCGGTTATTTCGGTAATTTTTATTTTTTCACCATAAATAATATTTGCCTTTATGCCGCTTTAAAATTTTACTCGAGAATCTAAATAAGATCGGGAAAACACAACGGCTGCGTCAGTGTCGATACCCATACGGGAGAAGATATCGACACTTACATGTAAACATGGCTAGAGGCACAAAAGTCTTTCTCTGTCTTTCTCGTTTCCATCGTTTCCATTCGCTGTATACATGAATGAGTGCTTGACGTGACATATCACCAGCAGCATACGAATGAAAGAGATGATGAATCAACATTGTGCCTGTCTCACCGCTTTCATACCGAAAAAACATCGATTGTTGTGAATTCATTCATTTGTTTTTTTTTAACACGCACGAGATTTTGGTTAGAACGAAACAAGTTTTGTTAGATAAAATGGATTTTGAAGGAAAAGTGAAGGCAGGATTGTCGGAAACCTCAGTATGGAAGTACTTTTTACGAGGTAAACAGAACAGAGGGATTGCAAAATGTGTCAAGTGTGATAAAATCATCAAGTGTGAAGGCTCAAGCACAAGTGGATGTAAAGCTCATCTCCGATTGAAACATGGAATACTACTGGACAAACGACCTGCATCTGCCATTCCGGAACCGTCTAAAGAAGTTCCATCAACATCCGGACCCGAAGCCAAGAAGAGGAGTATCATCCGATATTTCTTCAAGTCAAGCCCTTTGGATGCTGTTCTAGCTAGATTGGCAGCTAAAGATGGAATACCGTTCAGCACTATTTGCAATTCGGAAGACATCAGGCAAGGGCTGGTAGCTCGTGGGTTTTCGGACATTCCTCGAACCAGCAATGGAATTCGCCAACGAGTCAAGACATTTTTCGAAACAGTCGTCATCGAGTATCGGAAAGAGTTTGAAAATATCAAAAAGGACGGGGGAAAATTAAGCCTAACCTTCGACGAATGGACTTCGATTAGAAATCGGCGTTACATGAACGTGAATGCTCATTCGGCCGATAAAACTTGGAACCTCGGTCTGCAACGTGTTGAAGGCTCAATGAACGCGGAACGGTGTGTTACCTTACTTTCTGAGAAAACATCCCAATATGGAATATCGACAACAAAGGACATAATGGGTGTCACGACTGATGGGGCGTCCGTCATGAAAAAAGTTGGAAGCCTCATACCAGCTGCGCATCAAGTTTGTCTCGCGCATGGCGTTCATCTAGCGGTCACAGACGTGTTGTATCAAAAATCCAATTCAACTTCGTATTCAGGTAATAATTGTAAAAAATAAATTAAATGATAAAACATAAATAAATTTTCCGTTCAATGCAGATTTTGCCGATTATAACGGGTCGGACACAGAAAATGACGACGATAATGATGATATCACCGATTTTTTCGCGATCAACAGTGAGGAAACCGATGAATGTATCATTAAGCCCGAATACTGTCTAACAATCCAAAAAGTACGAAAAACGGTGAAGCTCTTCAGAAAATCTCCGGTTAAAAACGACGAAGTTCTCCAGAAGCATGTCACCGCGGACCACGGGAAGGATATTTGTTTGCTCCTTGATTGCAAAACTAGATGGAACAGTCTTCTGGCAATGTTGCGCCGATTCTACTACCTCCGAACTTCAGTTCAAAAATCGATACTCGATCTGAAAACGAAGCACAATATAAGCTTCAGCGATCAAGAACTGACAGCGATAAAGGAATTGGTTGATGCCCTCGAACCAGTTCTGGTCGCCGTTGAACTGCTATGCCGGAAGAATTGCACTCTTTACGAAGCTGACGTCGGATTGCAATTTATGCTAGAACAGGTATCGGATCAACCATCAGAAATTTCGAAGCAGCTGCTTGAAGCCCTGATTGAAAGGATTACAGAAAGACGTTTCGTATATGCAGATTTGTTCGCATATATGAATAATCATTCTGCTCGTGGTGGTGACACAGCTAATGGTGACTTTGGCGTTCTCTATCAAACGTCACGGACTACAATGATCAAGCAGGCATTTGAGATTGTGCGTGACCTGATGAAATTTGACCAAGATGGTATTGATTCAGTAGCTGGTAAACAGCAGGAGGAAAAGCCACTGGACGATGCAGAACCTGCAGAAAATTTGAGCATCAAGGAAAAACTGGAACGACGATTGCAACAGTCAAAGGTTTTAACGTCCAGCTCCAACACAACGTCTACAAACGTATTGATGAAGACCCTCAGACAAGAGTTTTCCTACTACGACGCAGAGAACATCAGAGGCAAATACATGACGATTGTATTTGATGCTCTTCGTACTGTACGCCCAACATCAGTGGACTCTGAACGTGCCTTCTCCGCTTCTGGAAATTTCGTTAATAAGATTCGATCTAGATTAGGAGACGACACAATTAACATCCTTAGTGTCCTCAAGTATTATTTTAGCCAAAAAACTGAGTAGCAAAAACTTGCTAAATGTTTTGTTTGTTTGTTATCTAATTAGTAACAATAAAAGCCATGGAATGGATTCATTTCAAAGTATTTTGTTTACCGGTGATTTACCGGTTTTACCGGTAATGAAATTTTCATTACCGAGTAACCGGTTATTGAAATTTTGGCACGGTAATGCAATCCCTATCACGAACACATGTTTCACGGTTTTGATGGTTTTGTTTCTGTCAAAATTTGTTCGAGAGATACATTTTTGCGCTTTTTCTTCCAGTATGTATATTTATTTGGGCTCTTTTTGCGTTGGCCTGACGGGGCCGAGAATTCGGAACATACATTTTGGCGTTTTGAACTTTTCAACTTTTGAACAATGAGACTTGTCGCAGACTTATCCCCACTTGTGTCCCCGTGAATGAACGCTTGATGGGAGTTTCTATGTGTGGTATATTTCGTGTTTTTCTGTGTAGTATAGAGGCGGCTCAAATCGTGCCTTTTGTTGAGACAAAGCCCTCCTGGCCTTTCCGGTCAGGCCTCGCGGTCATCAATATGCCTCGGATCACCGGTTGGGAACTATCGGAATATATTTTAAGAGAATGTGATTTTGCTACATAGCAAATCTCGCTCATATCACTTATATTTTCAAAAAAAAACTTGATAATAATTGGAGTGGGATGTGTCGAAACTTGATTATAATTGGACTGGGATGTGTCCGGTGTGTAACGTTGTTCTGCCATATGAATTATTTCTGGTGAATATTTTGTGTGTTAAATAAAACACATAACTAATGTATCGTAAGTGTGATTGAATGTTTAAACTTTTTATAAAATTAATCGAATGTGTTCCTTGAAAAAGAGCCAATGAAACGATTCAAACGAAAGTTTTTTTTGTTTCTTGTTTCAAAACATTTCATTAACGTAACTGACATGTTCGATCTCTTAAAAGCTAAATCGGAAGCAAACATTTCGTTCATTTGCTGTCTTGTTGCAGGAAAACACGCGCTTGTCATTTCCAAGATGGACGGCTAAATTTATTTACCTGCTGGTTGATTAATTGGGAAACTAACGATACGTCAGACAACTTCAATGGAGCTGATGTACCGATCTATTTGCAACCGAATTATTTCGTCATTGTCATTCAATTGAGGAATATTAACATCGATATTCTAAATTTGAAACACAGCCATATTGCTTCCTTTACCAATCACAGAACTCAACATTTATATGAGCATTAGCTGAGGCTGAGGTATTACCAAATGATGGTAATACCTCAGCTAAGATGGTATTACCAAATTTCAATGTCTGCGTTGTTGATATTTGTGAATACTGATCTCCGTTATCAGGATTTCTTCGTGAATGTCCGCCTACGATTATGATCGTGTCGTTGGTGAACCTCTAGAAAAACGCTTTGTACATATTGTATCTCCCATGCTGGTGGTAACAGTATCGAACATTCATTCATATTCCGGAATCCGATTGGTTTGAAACAGATTGGAAGACTCGAACGTAATTTTAAATTGTTCAAATTTAAATGAAAATTATTATTCTATGTCGTTTATAACAATAGAAGATACAGTAGAACCCCGATTATCCACGAGCGGATGATCCGCGGTGAGGTTTATCTCATTTTCATCTATGATATTTGTTTTAAAAGTGTGTTCATTCCACCCAAGGATCCATTACAATTTTTGCTTCGCAGAAATGGAACATGGAACTCAATTCATCTACAACGAATTGCGTGGCAAGGTGCCACACTTGCACAACATGATTGAACTTGAGTCGTACGGATTACAGAATGCAAAATTAAAATCCATTCGGGTAGTTCTAACTCTATCGGATTTAACTTCACGCTAGGGTCTTTCACTGGGGGATAGAAATCTCGACTAAGTACTAACAAAATGACGTGAGTAATACTATGTTGAGAAGGCGATCGTTGGGAACGATACTGCCATTAATGAACGGTGTGTGTCAACGATGAATTGCAGATTATGGTTTTTTTCTTCGAATCACAATTTCTCGTGTCACTGTGCAGTCGCTTGTCATGATTCCTGTAACGCTTGCGCATTAAATCTACACACATTTTCTACAGCTGGTGTTTTATTGGGATAGATAACAATAGCGTGATTGTCATTTTGTAATCTGAGCATGTGTGGTTTGTAGAATATCAATAATTCACGAACGACGGCTAAATTATTTAAATATTGTTTCTACAACTAAAATCTTAAATTAACTGAATAAACTAAAATTGCGACGAAAAATAGTGGGTTAAAATTTGGGGTTATATGTATGGTTTGAAGTTAAATAATAACAAAAATTATTATTGAGAAAAAAAAGTTACCTACGTAGGATTACCTTAATCGGTTAAATGTAATCGGTACCCTAGCGATACCATATATAGTTTACGACCTATTCTCATGCCTACCTAGTTTTTTGTGCATAATTTCAACAAAATCGGTCGAGCCGTTTCGGAAGAGTTCGACCACCAACACCGTGACACGAGATTTCTATATTGTTATAGATTATTATTTTCCCTCCAATAGAGAAAACTTCGAAATAACTTCGTTCAGAATACACTTCCAAGCAGAATAGCGTTAAAAAATTTGAAGAAAAATCACTTAAGACTCGGCAGAATGAGCTACACGTGAGCCACAAATAACTCTGTGGGAAATTTTGCAGTCTCTCTGAAATTGGCGGTAGTTCTCCGTTCGGATGGTGATGGATTATCTAAAAATTTCCGAAGGAACTATTGACGTGTGAATATTGTGTACAGTGCACATAATTCTAAACAGAGAATGTGGAAAGACTCCATGTGATCATATGATGCCAGATTTAAAAACGTGAATACTTTTCTCATTTTGTAACACACCAGAATTGGTTCTTACTACAAATTCGCTGAACCAGTTTCATGGGGATAAAGGGAAAAACCGACTTCAAACGAAATAAAATAAAATAAAATCTATTGCCCATGGCCAAATTCGACCCAAGACGAAGGCGAACGCCACCGCATGAATCATAGCACCTTCGCCAGAATATACAAATGGTGTATACATTCACTGGCGAGTGAACTAGTTATATGCCATACTACTAACACTAATCCTAACCAGTTGCTGCCCTTGAACTTTCACTTTTGTTTCAGTATATAATTCGATCTCCTCCCCCCTTCTCCCAATCAATGATGTTGTTTTTCGGCGTCGTTCGTCGTCGAGAGCTTCTTCTCTGTGATACAATCGTATAAATTAAATCATTTGTATAGCTTTCCTGTTTTTGTTTTTGTAGAGCAGTGACGTATTTTCCCACTAGCTATGAAACATATGAATTTAGTTAGATGAAGACAGAATTATCTCTTCGCAAACATCCTTCTATAAGAAATTTATCAATGCGGTACAAATCTAATAGATCTCTAATTCTCTCCTATTTTCAATGTTTCTTCCCACAGTACCAACACCACTGCCGGTAAACTTGCTGGATCAAGAGGTGGACGAATTTCTTCCCGATGTCAACGAAGCGAACGCATCACTCCTGCAGCAGGTCGGCGAAGAGGCGGACGTCAGTGCGGTGTACAAAACGGATAGCACCATCAGTGAACGTAAATCCGGCGACGGCGAGGAAAATGACGATGACGATGACACCTATTCGGATCTCCTAATCCCACAGAGCAGTATTAAGGAGTTGGAGGAGGAGCAATCGAGCGAGTCCAGCAGCGACGAGCTCTTGCTCGGAGATGGCACCAATTCCACCGGGGAAAATCCCGTTGACGAGATAAAGTTCAAGAGTAGCCATTTCAATGCCAACAGTTCCTCCGATTCGGACGATAGCATCTCCCGTGGGTTGAGCTTTGACGACATACCCGACAAGGGTAGCAGTCGGAAGAAAAGCCATCAGCAGCAGCAGCAATTGGCCGCGTTTCAGCCACAGCCAGAACCACGTTTTCAATCGCAGCCAAGTCAGTTTGCTGCCAACCTGGCGGGAACTGTACTGGCAGGTAATGTGCTGAGTTACCTCACCTCGGCCATGACCAGCGCTTCTTTAATGAGTCAATCGCAGCCGGCTCCAGGCTTGGGCACCCAAAAGAACAACCGAATGACGGTTTCGTCTGCCAGCACTACCAGTGGTCGTCGTGCTTACGTTGGTGATTCCACCGACGAGGACGAAGCCAGTGATTTCGAGATGTTGAATCCAGATGAGCTGAACAATGCATAAGACGAAGGAAAGTTCTTCTATGGGCTTTGGATTGGAGAATTTGGAACATTTTGAGTTTTTTTTTTTCACTAATATCACTTTTGGTTTCTAGCAGCAGAACGAAGCATTTTGCGAATTGCTACAGACGTATTCTAACTCTAATTGAATTGTTTCAGACCCAGGACCGGTGGTACGTGAACAGTTACCAATTTAATTTGTTTTATTTTTGCTTTTTTTTTTTTTTTTGAAATTTTATATTTTTTTCCAAACCGAGAGAAATCAGTGCTGAATTTAACGAATACGATTCAACATATTTAGTTGAATTTATGAACTGCAGTGTAACATGTGTAACATCTCAAACAACATGATATTTTTCCTAAAATTTCCTCTAATTCGTTAATGATCACTTCTTTTTTTCACAGTACATGCTTCCAAATTATCAACAGCGTAAATGAACTATAATTGGACTAAATTTAGCTCAAATCCAAATAGCAATCGCCTCTTGTAAATATGTGTACATAAATTTCACAGTATCAATCAAGAAGCAAAGCAAACACTGAGTATGTAAGACCGTGTAGAGCTTCCAGTGGGATTCAAGAAACGTGAAGCTATTGCTTGAACTTGAACCTGAACTTATCTGACGTATTTTGAAATGGCGAGGCACAACAGCACAGCCCATGGTTTTAGAACGTAAAGATTCTTTGAAAACAGGTCTATGATCTATGGTGGAACGACAAAAAAAGTATCATAACAAAGCAAGTTACTAGTCCGATTAGTCCTAGAACTAAGGAATTTAACTGTGTGTGTAGTAGTCCAGTAATTATCAAATATCGATAATGGCTCATGGAGGCCATTAATTCTGGAACGCTGGTATGATGAAGTGAGCGATTCAGTAATCAAGACAGCAGATATCTTGATATTTTCGATAGAATGGAACATTTAAACAATACAAAACTTGTGAGGAATTCAATTGAAAATATTGATTTTCCGGAAAATCACACCGCTGCTGACAAGCGTGTTTTTGCGAATGAATCAACTTAATATATTTATTGATAAACTAGGTGTGATATGTTTTATTATACTCTATATCCGTAACGACTATTGTGACGTAATAAAAATAAAATTGCTAAATTTGAGTAAGCGGTAACCAGTTCAACATGTAACTCGAAAGAAAGCCCCGAACCTTATTAGCGCACTCATTTAGGGATTTACGCAACGTCCTGCCATATACTGAATAAATGATAAAAGGTCCAGAGAGATGATGACATTAATGGCACGGGAAACAGTTGCTCAGACGTCTCTGTTCGAAATTTTATTGCCAAAACATCGGTTATTGATCATATGCGTTGCTCAAAGACAATTATACACAAGTGAACACTGCTACAAAATCACGGCGATTAGGAAACGCTGAAAAGTTTTTGGATCAATCAGAGCACCCATATTCTAGTGACCAGCTCAACTTCGTCTTTGATATTAAAAACTCAAAAGAATCAAAAAGCTTATCGAGAGGACCTCAAGTAGATTGCTACTGAGACTAACAAGATTTCAATCCTCGAGTCGCCAATTTTGCCTCATAGTTTATCGAACAAGGACTAAAGGTGACATATTTGAACATTTTCATAAACGTTGTAGTGTGGATGGAGGAAGTAACAGTCGACCGTCATTACAACAAGATTCATCTTCCACAGCTCCATTTTGCAAAGCAAAATGCGCAGAAATGGTTGACGGTTGGTAGCCGATAGACTACTTTGTTGGTGACGTCGTTGAATGGGATACCAAACAGCCCTATAAGCAACAATTAAATCGTTAAGAATCAAAACCACAGAGTTGATGACTTATATCGCGAGATTCTGAAACAACCAGATGGATCTTCGGAAGAGCCGTTTGGGTAGCCTTTGAAACATCCCCCAACTTCTTGCTATCTAGAAACTATCCGTCCACCATTGCTACCAATTCAACAAAATCATCATGGAGGCGATAAACGAAACCATCCATCCCAAGAACGAAAACCATTCCGGGTGGTCCGAGTACATCAAAGGGTCAAGAAGCGGAGAAAGTTTCCGCGTGGGGCCAAACGACTTCCAGTCGAAGACCCGATGAAGGAAGCTGCCATGAACAGGTATCGAGTGCAACATTTCATGGTACGACGGTTAATTCCGAAAGTGAAGCTAGACAGTTTGACTGGTTTTCTCCTCGACCGAGTTGCCCGGCATTTTTGAGGTAACCATAACTCCATCTTCCAAGCCACTGTTAATCGTCTCCGATTTGACGAGTGCTCAGTGGCGTCGAGTGAAGCTTTTGTACCCGGGCGGAAGAGTTGATTTGCACCCCTTCCGTAAGAAAAGTAGAAACCTTTGCACACAGAGATACAGTCTGCGTTGCGCCCGGGGCGGAAGAGTCGATTTTCACCCCCACCCCACCGTCGGAAATCATATTTATTCAATTTCTTCATATAAATTCTGTTCATTCTGCATCTCTGAAATCGTGCACCCGGGGCGGCCCGCCACCTCCGCACCTCCCAGTCGACGCCACTGCGAGTGCCATCAATGCCATCGGTGTTTTCACTCGGGAGATGCCGCTTGACGATGTGAAGTTGTGAATCGATACTTTTTGGTGGTTCGCAGAGAGAGGGCAGTTCCTCAGAAAGGCTAAGGGTTCGATTTCCAGGTTCCATGACGTAAAAAAATGTGAGAGAACAACTGAGAACCGGTCGCTGCTCGGTCTCGCACGGATTCAACAGAGAACCTTTCCGTTCACTCTGTGACCACCACCAATTTCACAAATCCTTCGGACCGTCCAATTTTAATCATTCCAACTGCGTCTGGATTCACCCTACCACTCCTCTTGTGCTTTTGTGGCAATTGAGGTAATTTCAAAAAAGTGTAGTCGCTCAGAGTTCGGAATCATTCAACCGATGAATAAACTATTTGAAAAAAAAAAGTTTGTGAAGTCTACAACAAATAGAACAACGCGCGATTGCTCAGATGAACCAACCGAGCAAACAAAGAACACAAAGAAAAACTAAAATTCCCTCCGTTGTCACGATTGTGTCGGATGCAGTTTGCCAAATCTAGCTGAAATTTCACTGGTCCTTCGAGTGATTGAATGAAAGGTAGAATACATTTTTCAGGCACTTTTGGTTTTACAACTCCAAGTCCATAATCCCATTTTTATCGAAAATCTCGGGTTTAGTCAGCAAAAGCGAACTTAAAATTGCTTGAGACATCTCGAACCATTGCTGTATAGATCTTTTGGCCATCAATATTCAATGTATCAGCGCGACGGATGTTCTGTAGATCCGGTGCAACGAGCTGGCGGTGACGTAGACGGTGCATTGGGGCCTACAATGATTCGCGCAGTATGAAGAGGTTGATACATGCATGCTCGGAGGAACTTTTGAGATAATGATCATAGCATCATGTCGAAAAGACATGACTATCGTTCTTATGCAAACTTATGTGACTTATGTGACTAAGCAGTTCTTATGCAAACATTCACATACACCGGCAACGGGAACTTCGACTTGCCGTTGCTGGTGTATGTGAATGCTTCAATAGGAATTCCAAGGAAGAATAATTGACGCAACGTGACGTGACGGAACGTGAACGTGACGTGTATGTTGTATGTGAATCGCATTTTAAGGAGTGCATCGAAAAGTAATCTCAAACATTTGATACGTTATTACTATCAAACGGGTGCATATTTTCTGGACGGGTATTCACAGAATGTTTTGGTTACTTGCCACAAACTTTACAGCAGAGCACTTTTTTACGTTTGCAAAATTTTGTACATTCAGATCCCCCGCAGACTGCAGACTGATTTGTCGGCCGATAGTTTGGTCGGCTTTTTAATCAATACGGAGAGGTATGCATGTGCGCGCATTACGCCGATTCAGTTGGGTCGGTTTTTGCACCAGAAGGCCGACCCGACCAAAATGTTGGTTGACAGAAAGACTAGTATGCGGGGGCTCTTAGTGCACCGAGAAGGGTGTAACCAGGGGTACCCTCATACTGCCAGTGTACCCAATATTGCTGCGGTTCACTGACATTTTGGTTCTGTCAATTACTGTTGTTTACAACTCGGTCCGGTTATATAGTCGAATAGTGGCTAACTTTCAACTCCATGTTAAATGTGAACACCTCCATGTGAAACCGAAATATGAAAATCGCTCATGCAGTTAGAAATAAAGCAGCGCATTTTTCTTTATTTTTACTATCTCCGTGATTTCAACGATTTCAATCCTCGCAAATGATTATTGGTAAACAAATGACACCATATTTATTTTGATTTTGGGTAGCCTATATTCAATTGATGTCTAACCCCTGGGTGTAACATACATCCATACAATCAAATCACGAAAAGGACCAAAATCAGCCAGGGGAGTGTGAAACGGATAATTGACAAGTTTGGCAATGAGTGTTCCCTGTAGGATCTGTGTCAATAAGCGGACGTAAACCTGGTTCTAGTGACCCCGGATTGGAGGCAAAATGAAGAGAGAAAATCAGTTGGGAAGAGTGTACCGACTACGGATACGATTGTCTCTCTGGAAAAAATCGACCAAATGGTGCTAGTCTGGCAAGCCATTTACACATGTGGTTTGCGATCTTTGCGTTTGCGAACTATGAAAGTGTCGTTTCTCGTATTCCGATTGCCATCCTCTTGCTTTGGAAGCCCTTTCACCCAATACCCATATCGAAGGCATTCTCTATCAATACTGGTAATTTAGAGCCAGTATCATCGAACCGGAAATCAAAACAAGATTAGGTTTATTTTCCGTCCGTCTATTATTTTCACCCATTGCTCATATGATTGGGAGTGTGTGTCGCTTTCGGACAATCGGGAGTAGATTCATAGAACATAGTCAAAGAGTTATACTATACATTTCAATGCCGAAGTCGCCAAAACAAGAATTTTATGCCTTCCCTTATCATTAATCGGTTTCATTCTCAATTGGTTGACGTTGAATTTTACGCTTTGATTCTCACTAACACGCAGTGATCTTCAAGTTCGACGTTTCGAACATTATGACGGAAATGAAGATGCAAATGAAAAATGAAAATGGCATTCATGGCATGTTGATGTTGATGTTGATGTTCATCCCACTCAAGTTCATTGATAGTGCTGTTTCATATTTATCGACTCTCGCTTGAGCAGTAGATTATCAATACAAGGTAGGTTGAAACTCGCCGTATTTGAATGTCGTGAACGTGAATATTTTCGCCACTGATCTTTATGGCTCATATTAATTATTTTCAATGACTCAATTCATTCTATTATACACAGTGCATTCAAAAAGTTCCGGTAATACCGCACGCTAAAATCGAGAACTGGCGCCGTTTCTACCGTGAACCGCTATCTCGATTAAGTAGCTAGTTTTCCAAACAAACAGTGAATGTGGTCTTCTAAAAAAGTGTCCTGGAACGATTATTGCCACGTATACGGCGAGTGCGGCCCGACCAGTACCGATCTGGAGAATAGTTTTTGACAATTTTTTATGACAATGCGACCGACAATGCGATTTTGGTAGCGCAGTTTCTAGCCAAACGAAAAGTGACTGTCATCACCCATTCCCCCTATTCTCTGGACCTCGCTCTGGCAGACTTTTCCTTGTTTCCCAAGCTAAAGAACGCTATGAAAGGGGACCATTTTGACGATTTTACAGACATTCAACGAAATGTGACGCGTATTATGAACTTCATACCAGCTAAGCAGTTGAAACGCGCCTTCCGACACCTTTACGAACCTTCAAAAATTTGTGTGGAAAGAGAAGGCCTATATGTAAAAACTAATATCTAGTCTTTTGAACATTTCGTTTTCTCTTTGTTTTAAAAAATAGTTCCGGAACTTTTTGAATGCACTGTGTAGATAAAGCATAAGAACCAACACAACTTGAGCTCGTATTATCCGAAAAACGACAATCCTGATCTAACATACGAAAACTAGAATAGGCGTTTCGTTCGAATTGTTAAATTTTCGAAAGTTCGAATGGATGGATCTGATTCGTACGAAAACAAGAATACAAATGGGACATACTTTCGAACGTTTTCTATTCGTTCGAAAACAAGTATGAGGGTGATGGCTTCCATTGTATAGAAAGCATGATCTGCCTCCTCTACTCTGTCCAGATTTGGAAACGACTCATTACTCCAAATCTATTTGTAGTTGTTTGCGGAGTACAACATCATGTGTTCATTGTGTGTACGACAATTTGATGCTTATGCCGAGCATCCGACAATATGTCCACGATAACGGTTTTTTTTTATTTCCAGACTAGAATACCCCGTTAAATAAAACATTCATTTAATTTACCTTATGTCATCATATTATCTTATATCAGATACAATCACCATCGAAGGTAAGGTAAGGTATTGTATCATAGAGACTTTAAACTTTTGCAGTTCATTCGACTCTAGCCTTGAGAAAGGCCCTTTGAAAACTCTACTCTACTCCAGCGCTACCACCTCCACCCTCCTGCCTTGAGAAAGGCACTCGATCCCTCGCCGTCCAGCTCGTCCAGCAACGATGTTGTCCAGTCGGTGTCCACACAAAGAATGACCATCGAAGTAGGCTTCGTTTTCTTATATTCTCCAGATCTCCAGTTTTTAATTATTTTCATTTATCTCTTGGTGCAATGGGATGCCTACCAAGCCTCGTGATTGGATACCCTGGATACAGCAGGCGTGGTATCGTGGATCATGTTCAGGATTCGTAAATTTCTAATCAAAGAGTGCGATTTCCATCGAATGGAAAGGTGGTGGATTAGCGGAGGTAAGTTCACATCCTGCAAATAAGAAGCATTGATCAATCGTAGCGTTTGCATCAATCCATTGAAAACACAATAAGGAAAATTAGGGTAAATGATCTTGGTTTGTCCAATTTGGGGTGTTTTTACGCAACTAGTAAATGCAAATCGATTTTTCTTCATGAAAATCACACATAATCGATACGCATGGGTTTATTGAAAAGCCCCAAGTCTCTGGTTGCTAATACTACCATAAGGTGTTGAAATTATTCAAATTTTTATGGTTTTTAACGATTTTCCTTAAAGAAGAATTATGATCATGGTTTGACCACCTCTGATCATGGTTTGCCCAAAAAAATGATCATGGTTTGCCCAAAAAAATGATCATGGTTTGCCCAAAAAAATGATCATGGTTTGTCCGGTTTTAGAAATCTCCATTTTTGAATGAAAACATTCGAATTCACAATTAGATGTTGCATTTATCATTGCTTGAGTTTACTGTCATCATATTGATTCCTTCATAATTTAGGCTTTCTTCAGAATATTGCCTTTTCTTGGGCATTTTAGAAGTGTTCACCTCAACACAATCAACACAGAAAAACCATACTTCTGCTATGCGCGAAGCACACCATAAACAAACATAAACAAACTGCAGCGCGGTAAGCGGTTGCCATAGAAATCATGTGGACAAAACAACATTATTGAATTGGACAACTCATGATCAGAATCGAGTTCATCAAAATGCGTTAATTTAATGGTTTAGCTATGTAAATCCGATACAAATGGTGAGCAAGCATGATGTTTACAATATTTATAAGTGTTGTAATCCAAAAAAGGTCTGAATACGTGCCAAATAATCATCTGGTGATCGATTAAAAGTTAGCTCGAATGAGGGGCGCATTGACACATATAGAAGGTGTATTTTATAATTCTTTAAAACATGTGATTTCGTAAAAATATACTATCAAACTACTATAAATCATGTAAAAGGCAATTTCATTTATATGTTTCGAAACATTCGAAGGCCTTATTTGACACAGGAGCGCTGAATTAGAGCATTCAAAAAAGTGGGCAAACCATGATCATATTTTCGACTGGACAAACCAAGATCATTTACCCTATAATTTTGTTGAAAAAAACTATTGAATATTTGAAAAATGTCAAGTATTATCTGAACTAAAATTTCACGTTTTGATTCCAAACTATGCATTTCAAGCTGTCCCGACCAGAAATAATAATTAGCATTGCAGCAAGGCACAATTTTGAAATGTATCGCAAAAAATAGGACTAAACATGTTTATTGTTGCTAGAGACTCACTGAATTCTGAATCCACCTTCTATAGGTGCTTCCACAAGTTAATTCTAAAATTTCGATGTATTCTAAAATATCATCCGAAGTGATAAACAAGCGAAAGTTAGTCTGAACCTTCTACGTCGAGGGCAGCCACTGGCCAACAACTTCTCTCAAAATTAGTAGTAAATTCTACAATTTTCAAACGGTCCTATCCAACGCTTTGTGAAAGGTGTTTCTTATTTTAGATTTTTCAAGGTGAAGCGATTAAACTTTAATGTTCAGAAGTAGAAACAAAGGAAGAAAGCTGAAAATAAGCATCTCAGCAGAAATCGATGGCATGAGGAGTCTCAGTTCGTTTACCTTTCCTAGACTGGTGCGATATATGATCAGTTTCACTTTTGTTTACGCAAGGGATAGATGGATAAACAAAGCTAATTGACCATTGATGAACATTGAAAATAATGGCCATCTTCATTGGTTTTTACAAAATCACGTTGGTCCCATCTAAAAACCAAAGTAATAAACAAGCAAATCGGATGACATAAACCCTAACTACTTAATTGATAATCGGAGTTGAAATAAGATGATGGGCGGTTGGTTTGGGATCCACGAATACTTTTACGCGCACAGACAGCTTACATTGGACATAACGGATTGATGATCAAAATTTCGTTCTGCTTCTGAGATAAAAACAAATAAGGTATCTGTTTTTTTTATTGTTCTCATACCAACATGTAATTGGTACTTAGCTCAGCTGGTACACCTTGCCAACTATTTCACTAACTGTGATTGTTGTCCGTTGTGTTGCATTTCATCCACTAAACTTTGTTGCTCTGAACATTCGTTCGACTCCTTGGGTTTTGCCCCTTTCCTCATTGGCAGCACTTCAAGCAAGGTTTCCTGCCACTGCTTCCCCAGCTGAATCTTCATAAGTATTTCGAAAACTACAACAAATATTCAAAATTTAATCATTTCAAATGAAACGATCATGCGTCAACTAACGTTCTTACCTTGATTAATAGTTAAAATAGTCCTAGTCTTAATCACGATATGCTCACTCAGAGGCAACCGAGCATGTTTGATCCCCAGTCTACTCGCCAATTCGTAGCAATGCCCCTTATGCTGATTATGATCTACCAGTCCTCCGATTACGTAAACATGATCCTTCTCCAAGGCTGTCAGCACATTATCCGACTCGCTGGACAGATAAACAAGTTTATCTCTATCGAAGAGATTCGCAAACGAATCGTTGCTGAACTTCACATCCCAGTGTTGGTAACCATCGTTTCGCTTCAGATGCATCTCAACTGATCCGCCTTCTCGGATCCCCGTGAAATGCAGGGGAATAGGTCTCTCGGAACGCCGATTCATCGTATAAATCCTGAGTAACTGTTTCACGCACTTCGCCACATCCTTGTCGATCATCATATTGTCGAAGCTAAGGTCCACCACAACCGAAATATCCGACTTACTGTAGTCAATTTTGTTCCGTTTTAGTTCCTTCCTGCTAGGGCCATTCCTAGTCGGCAAACCGGCCGCTATAGCCTCCAGTTTGCGTTGTTTGAGTTTTTCCTTTTCTTTGAGTCGTTTCTCCTTTTTCTTGATTTCCCACTGCTGCATCTTGAGCATTTTCTTTTTCTGGCGCTTGGACATCTGTTTTTCCGACGAATTTTCATCGTCGACGGAAGTTTGGATTGTCGGGCTATCTAATTCAACGACACTTGTTTCTTGGCTCATTATGATTATTTTCCGTTCATGAAATTCCTATACGGTACAATTGCACGTGTGGTAGAAAACAAAAACATATTTGTTGTGATTTTTGACAGCAGCTGGGAACGAATGAATCCCCAAGGGGTCAATCAGGGATGTCAGGTGATTTTTCAAATGTCTTCATACGGTACGAAAAAATGTCTTCAAATGTCTTTACGAAGGCGTTGTACTATAGGTGGACCGCAATGCCAAAATTGCTGTTCGGCCATTGCTCGTGGAAAAACAAATTTGTTTACAAAACAAATCGTATCTTTTGGTGACAAATGCATTCGTTGACAAAATAGCTGCTCGCGTTTTACTGAAGCTACGTAATTTTCTGGATGTCTATTATAACAATTTCTCATAATTGCTTCTATTTTTTTCAGATATCTACAATAAGCGGTCGAATCATAACGGTGCAGAAGGATGTTTTTAGTATATCTTTTCGCTTCTAGCCGTGCAATCAATGCCTTTCTTTCCAAGCAAGATGTACTTCTGTTTGGCTACCATCGGCGGGGAAAAAAGTACTATCAGTTTATGGCGATGGTGACAAGAAATAACGCAGCTTGTGGCTCCACTGATTTCGCTCAGGGAGGAGGAGAATGCTGTCAATATACAGGAAAGGAGATTACCAGATCCAGAAGATCCGGAAAAGGCTGTTACAAGTAATTGGATTTGCATAAAGGCTAGAGCAAAAGGAGGTTGACAATGATTGCTACAGGTTCGTGTTTACTTTTCAAATCAGTTGTCTTTTGTGTTGCTAATTTGCCATATATTACAGGAAAGTAACCAGTTGCGTTGGGTGTTTTAATCAAGGGGAATCCTGAGCCTTGAAATTTTTGGTTTTGTAAACATCGTGGCAATACTACTGATATTTGAGATATAAATTAGATTAAGAGGGTGTACTATTTTTCACGTATATATATATGCTTATTTTTCCTTCAGTTATTTTCATCAGCGAATTGATTTGAAACCATAACCACACATCCAAACAAAAAGTAAATAAATCTGAAAGCTACGGCTCGCTATTCGTCTCACGTCTTGTCATAAAAGTGTCAAGAACGAAACACCTATCGTTTCAGCATCTTGGTCTTTACAATCATATTCGATATGATACTAAAGTTCATAACATACTTTTGAACAAAGTTTGAAAGCTCATTCAATGTTTATTCTAATTGGCATTTTTATATAGTGCATCTCATTAAACTTGTCTTGAGGTTTTGAAGTGTATTTCAATAAATGTAAACAAAGAATATATACCACAACTACGATCTAAATTTTATGAGTTTAGAAATAATAATTGCTTGATATACCGTTGATTGAGTGAATACCAGTTATAAGGTTTATCCGAGGTGCGATTATTGCTAGTTCAAAAAAACCCAAGACAAAAAGCTCTGTTGATTACTAAGGGTGGGTTTAAACTAGTGATATATTCATGTGAAGAAATATGATGAGATTTATAGAAATCGCATCAACCGTTTACACTAGCGTGAACTTCTCTAATGAATATATTCATATTCTCGGTAAATTTATTCACCTGAAGTAGAACCGCATCCAACTTTAGTGATTTCTCACCAGTGAGAAATTCACAAGCGTTTACATATGCTGAATTTATTCAAGTTATATATACCTCGAATAAGTGTATCATATTTATTCTCACCCGTTTACACATATTTTCACGTGAATAAATTCATCTATAGCTAGAGATCTTCCTAATGTAAACCCGCCATAAGAACAAAAGTAAACAAGTGACACTGATAAAAAATCGAGCAAATGACACTTAGACAAAAACCCTACTTGTTTTGACGATATTTTCGGCTAATAGTTAATTTTTTTTGGAAATAAAATCTCTCAAAAATTCACATTCATACTGAAATGTCTTCACATGTTTCATAATGTCCTCAAAATGTCTTCAAAAAATCAAATGTCTTCACAGTAAGTCAAATGTCTCATTCGGTTCATTCGTTTTCCACCTATAAAGTTTCACCAGGGGGCTCCTAAGCCGCCATTTTCTTATAGCTAGCATAGAAAATCATTAACTCAGAGATCATAACCTATAATCTTAAAAGAAGTGCCTCTTGCAATCCTGCAGCAGTGATTGTGATTGCAAATCGCCAAATAAAGCTTCCGGATGGGTATCCAAATATCGCTTCTCAAAGGAAACTATCTAACGAAATCAAATGCCGAACATATTTGCATCAATAATGACTCGCAAACAATAAACAATGCGTGGGCCCTGAGAGCGAGCTACCTACGCTCAATTTGTGCTGGTTGGGATAGAGCTGCCAGGGCCTTGGGTTGCACACCCTCATTCTTGTTTTCGAACGAATATAAAACGTTCGAAAGTGTGCTCCATTTGTATTTTTGTTTTCGTACGAATCGAATCCACGCATTCGAATTTCCGAAAATTGAGCAGTTCGAACGAAACGCTTATTCAGTTTTCTTATGAATGCGTTTTTAACCTGCTTACCAAACGTCACGTTTTTCTCGCGAATTGCGTTCGTTTTTCGGATAATTCAAGCTTGATTCAATCTATTATAGTAGTAAGTCGTCGCATGATAATCGCAACCTATCCTCCTATTGATATCGTATTGCATCTGATTACTTCAACATGTATACGTTCGAAAAAGATTTTTGATTCGTACGAAAACAAGATTTTTTTTTCAAACTGTTCGAATCAATACGGCCGTAAACGAGAATAAGAATGCTAATCTACATGAAGATTTTAACAAAGAGAGCAATGTCTTATTCATTGTGGACTTTCCATTGAAATTTGTGCTATTTCTCTTTCTACTATTACAACATTTAGAACATTTAGGGTGAAGATTCCAAAACTCGACAGTATTGTTGACGTAGTACAACCAAATAAAAATTATTCTAACTCGATTGTTTATTAGGATATTAAAAAAAAAAAGAAATTTGAGAATAAGCTCTTTATCAGAAACTTTTAGTGATTCTGAAAAGAGCCGATAGTTTGCGTCGTTTTTTGGAATCAGTTTGAGATGCACAAACAATGCACAAACTAACTATATGGCGTATTCCTCTTTTGAAACATTAGTTACAACCTATAGAATCACTAACTTGAAATTAAATACATTTCATGCCGAGCAAGCAATCGTTTCGTCGACCGTTGGAGTTAGAAGGGAATGTTCTTGTTGATCGATATTTTCTATCATAGAGGCGTTTTAAATTCCGAATCGATTTTCAAAGCTTCCTTGATGCAGCTCGTCTAGTGAGCGAAACCAGTACTAAAGCGGCGCGATGCATTTGGCATGACCTCCGAAAATAAGAAAAGAAGATGAGAACTATGCGCGCAGAAGTCTGATGAATATTTTACCAATTCAGATCATTATTGAGGTTACTCAGCTTATCGATACCCTCCTCTGTCCGGTTTTGAAAATATGATGAAAAGTAGTACACGCGAAAAAGTATAAATGACGGGTTTGTAAAATACGAATGAGGATGACACGTGCGAAAAGCTATATTGCCAATTCGACAATTATAGAGATGTTTTTTCGGTTCGATTTTAGGGATTTCGCTCCGTCGATTTGTTGAGAGCTCGCGTCGTCATTTACCACAGTTAATCCTAATTTTTTACCTCTAGCTGACAAATAACCATTCCATGGTAATCACAGGGGAACCACGTTCGAAGAGCACAAAATTCATAAGCACGACAGCGCAAAATGTACCCGGCGCAGAACTCAGATACTACATATTTCTTCTCACTTGTGTGATGCGCGTCTCATTCTATACACACACACACACACACACACACATACACATCAAATTCTAGCGCCCGCTTTGTCTCCATTCGTTCTAAGCAAAGCATAAAAACAACAGCGCGCTCCCATTTGAACCGTATACGCTTGTGTGAAGAAAAATATCTCAACAGAGAGAGCAATCCATAATCAAGCGCGCAGTATAGAAATACGGCGTAAATACAGCGCAAAATACAACGTTAAACTCAGCGCAAATCTCTGCGCAAGAACGGTGCTGACAAGCAAAAATGTAATGTATTGTGAATTTACTTAAATGTTGGATTCTGAGGTCATTTCAGCTTCCGGTTTGAATCGTCGCTTTCTACGAGGGGTGATCAAATTCATGGAAAACGTGGAAAACACGTTACTGATCACCCCTTCAACTTTGTTTCAAATGTCAAAATACAAATTAAAAACAAATCTCAAATAAATTGAACAGATGAAATAGTTTACAGAAGAACGTTTTAATATCGAGTTTTACGGTTTAGCTTCATTTTTATTATAATAATGAACATTCTTAGCTTTCCAGAAGATGGTTGGTATTCCTAACGAGTTTCCTGGAAATGAGGTTGAAGTCTACATCTTTAAACCTTCCGCTAAAAATACATCACATACCTTAAAAAATGAGCAAGAAATTACTGCACTCCGACCAAAAAAGCGCCAGCCACATATTTTCACATTTTTGACTGCATCGAACAGTTGAGAGCAATGCATTCGCACTACTCTGCGCTACACGCTTCGTGGAAAAAGTGGGAGAATTACATCCTTGCGCAACCGGGAGAAGTGAATGACGGATGCTCCGCCTGATGAATACCTTCCCCTGTTTCAAACTGTGCTACTCTCGGAAGGAAACCAATTTCAAGCATCATTTCATGGCCAACAAGTGACTTAAAATATCAAGTATTTCCAATATTTTGTGTTAACGAATTGGTTTTCTCGTAATGAGTGATTTGTATGTTCATGCACAGATATGCGAACGCAAAGCTCAAATGAGTAGTTCTCGTTCATCATTCGATGTAATGAACTCTTCGTTGCCGCCAGAAGACAACGAATTTAGCAGAAATTTAGCATCTTTAAATTTCGTTACAGATGCTAACGATAAGAATCACTAAATATTATATAGTACTGATTTTGTTGATGAATAAAATGAAGAAAACATTTACCCTTTTTGTTCTTTATTAATACATTACCAAACATTTGAATTTACAACCAGAAGTATGTAAATCCGGTAAGTGCTGCTTGAGCAGCACTTTATAGCGGCGGGTTATTACTCTCTTTAAAGTGATTTTTTTTTCAAATATCTCATAATGAATCAAAACTACAATTGTATGATATTTACATCACAATGGATGCGAGCATCGCACGCACTGAAAATTTGCCAGGCTATGGTCGCATTTTGCCGTTGAAAAAAGTCATTTTTCGACAGTAATCGAAATACCATTGTCGCATCAATGTACCCTCTGTTACTAAACTTTATATTATTGGCCTATGAATCAGAAACACGAATTTGTTGGTTTCCGGCGAATTTTTCCTTTAAACAATAACTTCTATCGTATGATTCCGTATCCTCGGTTGTGCATGATCTCTCTATTTGAAAAGGCAAATTCATCAAGAAACAGGAGTTGATGAAGATCTTATTGAAAGCAGCTTAAAATATTTTCCGATACATATTTGGTGTATTTGCATAACTCTCCTCTCCAATCCTATTCAAGTCATTACATGCGCATGTAATAATTACAGATTTAAGATGCGCTGATTGAATCTCCAAAATGCAAGGCGATTTGTTAAATAAAATAATTAATAAAAAAGCAAAGACGATAGTAACATTTGTCACTTTTGACATATTTTGACACTTTTGTTCGACTATTTCGAACCGTCGTGTCCAGTTAGGGAATAGACGCACAATATTAAAAAATGCAACGAAACAGCTGAAGGTCATCCCGATATAAAATGTATCAAAATCTGTCATGGTGTTACGAAACATTTGGTCAGCCGTGTAAAGTGTACACCAATGTTTATGTGTGTATAAAGAGCGGCGGCTTCTATGAGTGTATTTGAAAAAAAATGGGTCTGCAAGTGTGGGAAATTTGCATCGGTTTTCTTCATTCCTGTACAGTGTTTACTTTTCGGTAGTGGGCTGGTTCGCTGGCAAATTATTGGTAAATATGAACCATTTCAATGTTAGTTTTGGAAAAATAGTAATTAGACATTGTTAGAGAGCGTTATTCTTATAAGAATTATCTCGTGATTCTTGAATTGCCCTTGGTTTCATTGATAATACTGCGGTTAAGATCGATTTAATCAATATGCGGATGAAACTCATTAGCGCCATATTTGATGAGTTGAATGAAAATTCTTTTTTTTCCCATAAATTCAAATTTGCAGGTGTTCTCATTGGAATATGTATCAAATATCTTTGGAATAATTGTTTTGTGGCATTGAAGATGGATCTCTCAGAGGCAATGAAAATCGCGCTGGCAAAAAGCCATTCCGCAGCAGCCGCCGCCGGAAATAATGGCAATGCATCTGGATCCCACAGCAGTGCAGGTGAGCAAACGGGAGCAGGGTATGTCACGGAGAAGCTGTATATGCTTCTTCAGCTGTACTTGCAAAACAAAGGCTGGAGTCCTTCTGTAGAACTTTTGCAATGCTTTGCGGAACTGAAAGATACACCGGTGCTTCCTAGCGCAGCCTATCTGCAAGTGTTGGCAAGTCGTGTTGCGCTTGACTCGCAAGGTAGGCTTGTTCTGCGTGAATCAGGCAAAATCATACTTCCGTACGAACATTTCGCCAATGCGGTCATGCTGAAGCACATGTCTGGTCCGCATGGTCTGCATCTCAGTGTAGAGGCCACCGCGCGTGCTGTTATGGAATCGTACACCATTGGTCGGGAGAATTTGGGAATGGAAAAAGAATTTATCGTTGAGGTTGTGCAGTCTTGTCCCAGTCCTGCCTGCAGGTACTATAAGGGACAACTGGGCGTTGGACCGTTTATCGATCAGTCCTTCAACCCAGCTACTCATTTGAACTCGGAGTATATTGCTCACTTACAACAGTTGGGTCAGTCAGGGTTGGACATTGGAGCCGCTGAAAACGCAACTAAGGCAATGGGTAATCAGGCTAAAATGGCGAAAGCGGCACAGTCCCAGCAGCAACAGATTACCGCTGCAATTCTGCAGCAGCAGAACCGAGCGATGGCTCAACAATCACTAGACAAATTCGGTAGTTTATCGAATTTGGAGAAACAACGTGTCCTACAACAGCTCGATAAGAAACATTACGAGGTTGCTCAATCACAGGTCAACAGTATGCCACCACAGCTAGTTCCTTCAAACAACAGTAACTCGTTGAATGTTCAAACGCCCACCGTTAATACTCAGCAGTCGTCCGCTGCAGTGCTACTTCAACAACAACAGCAGCAGCAGCAGCAGGTTCAAGCGATAGATGTCTCGCGTGCACAGGTTCAGGTTCAGTCACATGTTCCGCAGCAAACGGTACAACAACATACGCCAAGCCCATCGCAAGTCGTAAGCGCTCAGGCTCATTTGAATTTGCCACCGCTGCAGACCGTTAACATGGATACCGGTCACAAGCTGTCGGATTATATGCGAGGTGCTGTTGATCCTTTGGAAAATATGTCCACCAGTAAGGATCTCCTGGCCCTCCATAACGGGGCCTGGGGTCAGGATCGTGGAGATGGGCTGGCGGTGAGCCAGGACAAAATAATTCGAGCATTTGGCGAGCTGATGAGAAATATTGCACGTATGAAAACCTTCATCCGGCCAAGCATGTGTAAACCGTACGGAAAACAGTCGGAGAGTTTGCAAAAAAGTATGTTGCTGTTGGTAGCAAGACACACTCTGAGCATGTGTTTTAATGCGTGATTTATTTTAGCTCTTTTCGACACTATTCAGCTGGTGCAATCGCTGAGGAATTGTCTTCCAGCACCACATATCCCAGTAACCTCGTGGAAGAGCGAAACACACACCGGTACCAACGGATCGGAAACAGTCTAAGCGACATTATCGGAATAAACTTATCACAAAAACTAGCTTAAGCTTGAACGTACTTTTGAAAGCACGAGGCGCATACTTATTTGTTCCCGGCTACATTTATTGCTGTTTTTACATTTTATGCTCGATTTAAAATGCATTTATTTAGCTAATGTTTTTTTCTGTTCCTTTTGCCAGCCTTTGCTGGCGCGATATGTTAACTATTATTTTCTAAATGTGATAACTCAAATGTATTACAGCAGCGAAACGTACTTTTCCGTTGATAAATAGCGCATAAATAATAAGCTAAATCTATTTCATAGTTTGCATTTTCGACATGAAACGTATAATAATATCAAAGTCCACGACGAGACTTTGAGGGCAATATCGGAGAAGAAGAACCTATTAGGAGATAAATTTTGGCCTAAATTGGATGACAATTTCAGATGAAAGTAAACTGGCAATAAAGCTGTGATAGACAGAAATTAAGCGGACAAAACATCGATTAGTATGATACGAAAGCTAGGAGGAAACAAATAGTAGGGCTCGATTGCGACGCAAGATGTCGCGATGTTCGATCGATGTTAGGTCAAAAAATGGCGAAACAAAAAAAAAGTTTAATTTTCACGTCTTATGTCATAGTGTGTACTTACTTAATTGTCGAACTAAACGTAGGAATATAAACATAAAACAATTTTCATCGCGTTCAGCAGCATTTGCTCAATAAACTCGCAAAGTAAAACTTCAATTTATATTGAAATCGATTAGTATCGGTGAATATGTAATTGTGCAATATATTTTATTTCATGCGATAATGTATGGAAACGTAGGGAAACGGAATTTGTCAAATTTTATGCTTATCAAATCAATAAAACATTGAAAAATACTGCTGGCTACTAATACAATATCACAGAATGGTTCTTTTTGCTGGTGGAAATTTCAAAGAGATTTGGGTTTTCTCCATGTTCTGCCTACAATTTGTAGCCAGAAAAGCAAGATTCTCCGTAGCAGCGTCGGTTGCGTCTTTTCTAATATGCCTTTTCCAAGACTAGAGGAAGAGAAGAACCAACCTGGAAAAAAAAAGAAATTGCGCCAATTAGAGTTTTGATTATTGCAGTCATTAGAAAATTTTCATTACATGAAAAGCTGAGCTTTTTTTTCGGTTTGGCTTTGTTCCGGATTCTAAATCTGAGTTCGATGAAACTTTGTTCTTGAAACGTTTTCAAGCATCAGATGGTCTGAGAATTATATAGGGTTGGGGAAAAAGAAATGTCGTATTTCTGATCGAAATTTGACGCTTTATTTAACATACTTAAAATTATCCAATTTAAGTCAAATATGCGCCATTTTGTTCGCAAACTTGTTGTCATTTAGAAGGCAACTTCATTATCCTTATCCCTTATAAACCCCCCCCCCCCCCCTCCTTATTTGCAAAAAACTCAGACAGCCAGTTTTCGCAAGCCTCTTTTGAGGCCAACTTAGTATCACCAAGAGCGTTTTGCATGGACCGGAAGAGATGATAATCACTTGGAGCCAGGTCCGGACTATATGGTGTGTGCATTAGGACATCCCATCCGAGCTCCCGTAGCTTCTGGCGGGTCATCAAAGATGTGTGAGGCCGAGCGTTGTCCTGGTGGAAAACAACACCATTCCTATTGATCATTTCTGGCCGCTTCTGGTCGATCGTCTGCTTCAAACGGTCAAGCTGCTCACAGTAGAGAACCGAGTTGAGGGTCTGGCCCTAATTGAGCAGCTCATAGCGGATGATTCCTTTCCAATCCTACCAAACACACAGCATAACCTCCCTGGTCGTCAATCCGGGCTTGGCGCTGGTTTGGGCCGGTTCACCGCACTTCGACGACTTTTTTCGCTTTAGGTTGTCGTACGTGATCCACTTTTCATCACCAGTCACCATCTTCTTCAAAAATGGGTCGAGTTCGTTCCGTTTCAGCAGTGCTCCGCAGACGTTGATTCGGTCTAAAAGATTTTTTTGCGTCAACTCGTGTGGTACCCATACATCCAACTTTTTTTGGAATCCAATCTTCTGCAAATGGTTCCAAACGGTTTTATGGTCTGTACCCAGTTCCTGGCCAATCGAGCGAGTGCTCACATGCCGGTCTACTTGGATGATTTCAACGATTTTATCGGTTTCCACGACGATTGGTCTACCAGTACGGAGTGTACCTTCGGCAGCCACTACATCAGACCGAATTCGATCAAAACAACGCTGTGCTGTGCGAATCGTTACAGTATCGGGTCCATAAACTAAACGATTTTTTCGGCCGCCTTCATTGCAGTTTTATCTCGCAGGTAATAAAAACGTAAAATATGGCGAATTTCTTGCTTGGTGGACTCCATCTTTGACGCACTATAACTTGAGACTGAAAAGGACAATCATAACACTGTCAAAACGATTGTCAATATATAGTCAATATATGGCAACACTTAAACATATCTTGTGTTGTACTTATCGCAACTAGAGATGTGCCATCCGCTCATGAGCTGTTCATTCGAATCGCTTCATCATAGTGAGCGGATTCGGATCGGCTCGCAATCAAAAAAACGCAGCTCATCAGCTCATTACGGAGCTGGAGCTGATGAGCTGTTGAGCTGATGAGCTGCTGAGCTGATGAGCTGTTGAGCTGTTGAGCTGATGAGCTATTGAGCTGTTGAGCTGATGAGCTGCTGAGCTGATGAGCTGTTGAGCTGATGAACTGTTGAGCTGATGAGCTATTGAGCTGTTGAGCTGCTGAGCTGTTGAGCTGATGAGCTATTGAGCTGATGAGCTGCTGAGCTGATGAGCTGTTGAGCTGATGAGCTGTTGAGCTCTTGAGCTGAAGAGCTGCATAGCTGTGGAGCGCAAAAGCTGCAGAGAGTGTGAATTGTGAAAGACGCGAAAGGATTTTTCGTCTCCCGCGCTTCATGGCATGACGTCAGTTTGTTTTTGTGTATCCCTCTTCGTACTTTAGCTTTAGCAGAGATGCCAGATAGGAAAAAAGGTTTTTGTTTTGAAGATATTCAATCGTTCGTTACTTCATTAAATTTTTCTTATATGGCCAAACAAAATAATACACATTATTATATGCTTGTAAATAAATTTAATATATTACATTGTTATTTAAACATTACTGTGGAAAAAAAAAATTTTTTACAGCTTGGTTGTTAATGGGTTAAAAATCATAACCAGTTGATTTATTGGACGATATCGACAGATGTTCTTAAAGTTTAAATTGTTTAAGCTAACTAAATATTTTAGGAAGCATAGCTAAAAAACTAGTAGAGAATTTGATTACTGGTCTACGTCTGGATTTTTTTCTGAAAAAATACTGGAAAAGTCAGGGAATATCAGGGATTTTTTTTCGGGTTTTGATTCGTCACTCTTATATGTTTTTCGTCAACAATATTAAAAGGGGACCTTTTTTTATCCCTTTTGTTTATTTTAGGCTCATTAGCATTTTTAGCTGTAACAGAGCCGAATTTTTATCGTGTACATGTCACATATTTATCATATCTATAATTAGCACATTACACAGTTGCCATTTTTCGGCGTTAGAGTATTCCCTTCTATACCATTGCAATGGTACACATTTACACAGTAGCCATTTAGGCGTAAGAGTTTTCTATCTGTTCTTCCATTATCCAGTTAAGACTGGACAGCGGAGACAGTCGTTGATCCATTGTTGAGTTATTTATAGAACAGCAGCCCGATGTGTCTTGCAGAGCAGAGCAGTTTTTTATTTAAAAAAAGTAGAAGGGTCTGAGCCTAGGGGCACGGACGAAAGTTTGACGTAGGACTGTGATTGTTCAGAACAGTTGTTTGTTCGAACGAAATTCTTTTCATTGTTCAGAAATCTGTTAACTTGAATCTTTTGAAACTCCAAATAGTAGTCCATAAAAGATTGTGATATGTCTACTCATAACCGTCAACGAACAAAAAAAATCGAGGGATTGTATCCGAGACACGACCGCTTAGGAGGTACGACTACGCAATATTTGCGAATACGTCGAAATTTCATAAATAACTCTTTAGTAAAAAGTTCCGGGGACCCTGAAAAGGTTTAATGGCTTGCGTGGTTTTGTAGAATCATTTCGGGAAGCAACGATTCTTTCTTGCCTTTGCGAGAACAATACACTTATTGGTCATAAGTTTCGCGCAACGAAAACAAGCAACACACACAAAGTCAAACACTGATGGCGAGAAGCGACCTTAAATCGTTTGCACTCTTCTCTTTTTTTTGCCTGCTTTGTCATGGCTCGGATGGTTTAGTTAATTGCAATGCCAGATGCACTTGAAGTGTAATATTCGCTAGCGTTCACAGCTGCATTTGCAGTCATTAAATGGTTTGTTGTGGTTATAGTTGTACTGTTGGAATTTGTTTTTTTTTATTGGAGAGAGAGGGAGATGTGTGGCATGTAAAATACAATGTCAATATAGCTTAACTTGGGGCTTGACCTATAACGGGCTAGTACCATTATCCACCACCGCATGCGCAACAGTACACAACCGTTAATCGGGTAACGCTTCAACGCATACACACGCACATGCACACGAGCCGCATATCCACTCCTCCATATATCATTCCGCACTCCTTCACCGACACCGACGAGGTAAGTCACACAATACTATAGCTTGTTGGAAACTGAGACGAGACATGACAATAGAGGGCCGATTCCGGACCACTTTTTCTGTCAAACCCGGACCACTCGCAACTCGGCTCCTGATTGGTTGATGAGGAAATTAATTAACAAAGATAAATATACAAAAATGGGATTTCCAACATTTTTACAGTGTTGCCAAATATGTTCAAAATTGAATAAAAGTTGCACATTTCAATTTAGTGAACATTTCTATTATTGATTCTTTGTATATTTTCGTTTCTATTGCGTCCTGTGTCCAATTCCTGTAGAGAAATCGCAATTTTCACGCCACACCTTTTTGTGATTCTCCTGCCACCTATCATAGCATAATAGCAGTGGCCTAATAGAGAACAGTATTCAATTATTTTCCAACCGTAAAACAGTTAGCAATCAAATTATGACCAAATAACAAATTACATCCTAGGAAGAGGTATTCAAAATCATGTTGGAACCAATTGGGAATGTATAATTTTATCGATATTTCAATACTGATAGTATTTGAACGATATCAGGGTTGAATTATAGGGCCTTATTCTCCTATACACTTCACGGTGAATACGAAATGAAGTGTATTCGCGTTGATAACGATACGGTGTCGACATCTGAATACGAAATAACTTTTAACAATGCTTACTACTCTCTATCAGATTAGCCGGTTCGAAGGCAGTTTTGAATTGTTAAAATCAGAATGAAAAATTTTACTTGGCGTTATTTATTTACCTGAACACATCTTCCTTACC
Source organism: Toxorhynchites rutilus septentrionalis (assembly GCF_029784135.1). Taxonomy (NCBI): domain Eukaryota; kingdom Metazoa; phylum Arthropoda; class Insecta; order Diptera; family Culicidae; genus Toxorhynchites; species Toxorhynchites rutilus. The sequence goes on along the minus strand of NC_073744.1, from coordinate 141,051,098 downwards.
CTAATTTAACCTATTTTCTATACACTTTCCGATATTCCCACTAAAACTTATCATTATAATAATTTTATATTCAGATATTATTTTTGTAAGAAATTTTTTACCACAAAAAAAATTCCATTCACATTAAACACTAATTCGATACGGAGAATTTAATTTTCATTCATCATTTCTTTTCTATTTGAAAATGTTTTTATGTTTCTATTTTTGTCTTTGACGCTTCGCTAACTCGTAAAACGAAGTTCAATTACGTGTCGTTCATTTCATTTTATTTGTGAAGTGTATACGATCTCTTGATAAATAGAATGAACCATAAATTTAATTCATGTACTTCAACATATACTCCTGCTATCAAATCTACTTTTCCTAAATTTCTTTGTTCTCTCCACATTAAATTTTTTTTACCAAAGTACAAAAATAACAGGAAAATTCTAATTGTTTAAAATAGGTGACATTCGGTTGAATGATTAATACAAAAAAGGGTACTGCTCAGAAAATACATTATATAAAAAACACATATTTCTCTCATGGGAAAATAATCTCCCGAAATTTTATAACATTTGGCAACCTTCACATCTTGCTCCCCTGTTATCTAGCACTTGGTCGGCGAAAATGCAGAAAGAAGAGTAAGAAGCCAGTTGTCACGTCTTGTCTTTTAGGGTGGGTTTAGACTAGTGATATATTCATGTGAAGAAATATGATGAGATTTATAGAAATCGCATCAACCGATTACACTAACGTGAACTTCTATAATGAATATATTCATATTTTCGGTGAATTTATTCACCTGAAGTAGAACTGCATCCAACTTTAGTGATTTCTCATCAGTGAGAAACTCACAAGCGTTTACATATGCTGAATTTTTTCAAGTTATATATACCTCGAATAAGTGTATCATATTTATTCTCACCCGTTTACACCTATTTTTACGTGAATAAATCCATCTATAGCTATAGATCTCCCTTATGTAAACCCGCCATTAGGTTGGAAAGGTATTTTTGCGCGCTATAATATAGTCTTTGACAGTGTTTTGTTTGGTTAAGTCGTTCGTGAGTTATAGTGTCGCAAATATGGAGCAAAATAAAGAGAAAATCCGACATATTTTACAGTACTACTATGACAACGACAAAAATGCATCTCAAGCTGCCAATAAAATTTGTGCAGTTTATGGACCCGATACAGTTTCCATTTCCACCGCACAACGATAGTTTCAACGTTTTCGTTCTGGTGTAGAGGTCGTCAAAGATGCGCCACGCTCCGGAAGGCCTGTCGTCGAAAATTGCGACAAAATCGCTGAATTAGCCGAGAAAGACCGGCATAGTAGCAGCCGTAGCATCGGCCAAGAGCTGGGGATAAGTCATCAAACCGTTATTGACCATTTGAAGAAGCTTGGATTCACAAAGAAGCTCGATGTATGGGTGCCACACACGTCGACGCAAAAAAACATCTTTGACCGTATAGACGTATGTGAATCGCTGCTGAATCGCAACAAAATCGACCCGTTTCTGAAGCGGATGGTGATTGGCGATGAAAAGTGGGTCACTTACTACAACGTGAAGCACAAACGGTCGTGGTCGAAGCCCACTGAAGCGGCTCAGACGGTGGCCAAGCCCTCATCAACGGCCAGGAAGGTTCTGCTGTGTGTTTGGTGGGATTGTCAAGGAATAATCTATTATGAGCTGCTTCCCTATGGCCAAACGCTCAATTCGGAGTTGTACTGCCAACAACTGGACCGCTTGAAGGTAGCACTCATGAAGAAGAGGCCATCTTTGATAAACAGAGGCCGCATTGTCTTCCATCAGGACAACGCCAGGCCACACACTTCTTTGGTAACGCGCCAGAAGCTCCGGGAGCTCGGATGGGAGGTTCTTTTGCATCCGCCGTATAGTCCGGACCTTGCACCAAGTGACTACCACCTGTTTTTGTCCATGGCGAACGAGCTAGGTAGTCAGAAGTTAGCCACAAAAGAGGCCTGTGAAAATTGGCTATCCGAGTTTTTTGCCAATAAGGAAGCGAGCTTCTATAACAGGGTTATTATGAAGTTGGCATCTCGTTGGGAACAAGTCATCGAACAAAACGGCGCATATTTGACTTAAAAGAGATGATTGTAACTAATTTTATGAACAAATGAAAATTCAAAAAAAAATACCTTTTTTGACAGCCTAATATATTTTGCTTACTTTTCATTAATAACAGAAAGAAAATCGAATTTCGTTATTTGTGTTGGAGTATCCAAAATTACTCTGTTTTGAGGAGGCTGAATTTATTAAACTATGGAACATTAAACATTATTGAACAACTATTAAAACTTAATAAAGATAAAGAAAACATATTTTCTGGGATTTTTTTATTCAATTCAAACTATAAAGCCTGAAAGATGCATAATAGCAACGTTACAGAGAAGTTCAACTTTCGGCCTGACACCGTGCGCGAGTATGCGAGTTATGATTTTGCACGCGAGTACAGGACTGGAACAGGAACTGAGGCTGAACGAACTGATATGACAATCATTTTCGAGTGATGTTTATTACTTAGTTAACCAAAAACTTTTTTCCATGGCTTTAAAACTGCCATTCCACCCCATAACAGGAAATCTAGAGGAAAAATGTCAATTTTACTCATTTTTTTTTTTTTTTATTTTACTTAAGTTCTACAATATATTTGCAGCATAATAGTTACAAATTATAACATTACTTCTAACCTAATCTTATTTCGGTTTGGTTTCCGCTTCACTCACATACCTCACATAGAGTGTGGGCTCAGGAGTCGGCTCCGGGGGAATTTCATGCTCGTCCAGGTATGAGCAAGCAATGGCCAACGTGCTGCCATCGTAGCTGAAAGCCAACGACGAAATCGAGCTGTCATACAGATGGAACTGACATAACCGCTTCTTATTGAATCCGTCCCAAATGTTTACGTATCCGTCCGATCCACCGGTGGCGAATGTGTTGAACACATTGTGGAAACTAATCGCATTCACCGGGTAAATCAACTCGATATTGTTCTCCTTCGAGCGGTGGCATTTGAAAGCGAATTTCTTCTTCTGAACCTCTGGATCCATGTCGAAGTACTCGACGGCCACTCTTCCCTCTATGGAACTCATCACGTATCCTTCTTTGTTGGGGAAACAGCGAATAGCTCGCGTTTGGAACTTCAGCGACGATTCACGCCGTGTCAAATACTGTCCCATGTTACGCAGATCCCACACCAGGACCTTCCGTTCCGATGTGGCCACCACCAACTTCTCGTCGATGCAGCTCATCGAGTAAACTTTACCATTGCTTTGTTCGTACTTTCCGACGCAGTCTTTATCCCGAACATCCCACATTTTAACCGTCTTATCCCAACTGCCCGTCAAAATACCGTTCACTTTGGAGGAATACTCGACACATTTGATTCCAGCGTCATGGCTCCCAAGAATACTTTCGGCATGTGTATTTAGGTCGTACAGTTTAACCAAGTTATCCAGTCCAGCACTGACAGTGCGTACGGAATCCTGTAAAATTCAATAATTCTCATAATTGGGTTGAGCATTAATCAATCGGTCGATAATCACATGAAACGCGCAGTCCAAAACTGGGGCGTCGTGGTAGTATTTTTGTCGCAGAGTATTGTTGACCACATCGTACAGTCGAACACTGGAATCCCAGCTGGACACGAGCAGGAACTGGTTGGTGTTGGGTGAGAAGTTAACCGATGAAATTATATCACTGGGGGTGTTCTGTATTTGCGTCTCCGGCTTGCGCTCCATTTCATTCGATTTGATCTAACTTATTCGAAAGAAAAAAGTTGTACTTTTATTGATTTTCCAAGTTTCTTTACACAGATAAACAACTTCGTTGCGCCTTTTCGTTGAAATGCCGATTTTTTCAAATGAACTGTCAAAGTTCGCAAGTTTTACTATTCAACACTAGAGGTGAAATATATGAATATGTCAAGTCAAGGGGTTCTTCCATGGTTGGAGAAATTTTTGGCTGCGTACGTTGACGACGCAAACCTCTATATTTACACGCTCCTCAATTTTCCTACAAAAGAAAACGATTTGCGTTTGGAAATTACGTAAAAAGTTCCTCTCGTATAATTATAGATTTCAAAATAGGTTTCGAGCATTATCTTCATTTATCAATGTAAAAATCACGAGTTACATAGGATATATGCCAGGAATACTACAAATCAATCAATTGTTCAATATCTAATCTTACGCGAGATTGATTTTATTTTCTATTGAGAATAAAACATTTTTAAGGAGGTATTCCTGAACAGAGGCACGTTTTTTCGAGCACCGAAAAAATAAAACAAAGATTATGTCTACTATCTATTATATCATTATTTGTTTATCTATCTTTTAACAATAACACAAAAATTGATCGGAAAAAAATATTCATAATTAGAATAATTATAAGCTGGTGAAGTGAGGGTGTTCAAAAAAAAGCTGCTTCATGACGTATACTATTTCAGCCCTTCTGGTTATCGGAAACAAAAATTCGAACAGATTTTGAATCACTGAAGATGCCGCAATCGCATGAACTTCGGACGGGTACAAACATGTTTTTTTGACAAAATGGCGGCCGTTTGAAGAAGAAAATGCTATTTAGAACTTTTTTTTTCCGTTTCCCGATTTTTCAAAAATAGTAAAATTAAAGAATTATGATTTTTTATTGGTTTATGCGATAAAGAGATGCATACAGATTGTATTCATATGAATTCGACATAAATCAGTTCCTCTACTCTGCGTGGCGAATGACGTGAGATTGTTCAAGTCACAGTGTACTTTACTCCGCGTGGCGGTTGGCGTGAGATAGCAAAGATTCTCGCTTTATTGTGGAAGCTATCTCACGTCACACACGCATATTCTGCACCGTGAGTGACGTTTCTTGATTTATTATGTGAGCCATCTCACTTTTTAGCTCCCGTCTGATACCCGAGTCGATAACATACAGGGCTTTCCAACTTTAAATTCCGAAAGTAAATTGAAATAAATCACACTTAGAATTCGAATTTCGATGAAACTTTTATTTCAAATTAAAGTTTGGTTTATGCCATTATGTGTGAAATACAACATCATTCAAATGTCCACCTAGGGCTTCCTCGCACACCTTGATCCGGAACAGGTAATTTTCGATGACTTTTCGGCACATATGGGGCGGTATCTCGGTCATAACTTCACGAATGTTGTCTTTCAAATGTTCAAGAGTTTGCGGAGAGTTGGCACGGTCTTTCGCATAACCCCACAAAAAAAAAAGTCTAGCGGGTTCAAATCGCATGATCTGGACGGCCAATTGGCATTACCAAAACGCGAAATTATGCGTCCCTCAAATTTCGTTCGCAATATGGCCATGTTCGGTCGTGTTGTGTGGCACGTGGCGCCGTCCTGCTGAAACCACATGTCATCCGTATCCATATCTTCAATTTGTGACGAAAAAAAAATCGGTTAACATGCGGCCATAACGCTCACCATTCACAGTTACCGTCTCGCCGTCCTCATTTTCAAAGAAATACGGCCCGATGACTCCACCAGACCATAATGCGCACCAAACAGTGACTTTTGGCGGATTCAATAGCCTCTCAACATTCACGTGTGGATTTTCTGAGCCCCATATACGGAAATTTTGGGTGTTCACATAGCCACCGAGCTTGCAATGTGCCTCAACGCTGAAGAAAATTTGATGCGATGATGATTTGATTCAGTATTTTGCTGCTGTTGTTCGTTCACCCAATTGACGTATGCCCGACGCATTCCATGGTCACCAAGCTCTAATTTTTGTACCAGTTGGACTTTATATGGATGTAGGTGCAAGTCCAAATGCGAAATTCGCCACAATGATGTGTTTGACAAGCCCAATTGCTAAGTACGCCGTGGAATCGAAACATTCGGGTCATCCTCCACACTGGCAGCAACAGCAGAAATATTTTCAGCAGCAGACATACTTTCAAAATAAAAATTGTGAATGAACTTTTACTTAGCCAATTGCGAAAACATATTAAACGAAATCTGTGTCTGATGATGATTTTATCTTATACATAATGGTAAGGTGGAAATAACAAGAAATAATGAAACAACATAATGTGAAAATTCTCATTCAAATTGTCATTAGGCGGGTTCAAAGGGACTGTTCACTGAAAAAATATACCACGTCAATCCATCATTCCTAGTAAAAGATATAGCGTAGCGTTTCAACTTACCCCGTGTTTCAATTTGTATCTCACATGTATCCGAACTGTTATGCCTCTCGACAGACAAAGTAAAACGGGAAACGGGATTAATCAGCACGGAATATCCTTAAAATAATCATAGAAAGGCTCCCTGTCATCCAACCACTTTCAGTAATTCCATCGCCATATATCTCAGGAGTACTTCGAGCGATTTCTTCAGGGAAACATATTTTGTAAGGAAACAAAATCAATGGAGAGAGTAACCAGCGGCTCTTCTAGCAAACAATAAGGTATAAGTTCCCTTGTCACTATTGCCGAACACGGATTTCACCCAACCCATACCTGATGGAGTAAAGTGTTTTGTCAAATTTGAATCTATCAATCAGTTTTTTTTAAGTTGATTGGTAAATGAGATTGTTTTAGGGAAACAAAAATTTTAGAGTATGAATGGGATATTCAAATATGATCTTTCTGTTTTCTAGAAACTCTTTGTTCCCTGGTCACATTTGTTGACGTCGAACTACGTCTTTCATTAAGGGTGCCAAATCAGAAAACAGGTCACGTTTTTATGGAATAAAGTTAACGTTAATAACTATTTTTGCTGCGAACTGATATTAACGATTTGCATACCAATCGAATCAGAAATTTTCTAAGAATTTGTTTGATATGTTATACATTACTATCCCATAGTCTGTATATGGTTTAAATTGATGAAAAGCAATGATGGAAGCAATCTCATTTCCCCATACATTTGTTCTGTCCATTTGTGTGCTTTCCCGATAACGACCAACGACCAACGCCGAGGGATCGAGTGCCTTTTTCACGGCAATTGGGGTGGATGAGTGATATGAGGAAAGAGTAAAGTTTTCCAAGGACCCTTTTGAAAGCTAGAGACGAATGAACTAAAGAAGTTTAAAATCTCTTTAATTCAACATGGAAAGGGAAGGCAAACGTTCAGTATCGGTCTAGATACGAAGCAATGAACATCGCTTGTTCTTCCTTGTCTTCGTTTCGGACTGAGCTGTGGACGCGACCAAGTTACTCACTCGCTGATGTCTCTGGCATTGCAATCATTGCATGAAACTGACGCCATTGCATTAATGTTTTGAGCTACACAATTGTGTGGGGAATCATCAAGCTAGCCTATCGTCGGCTCACCAAGAAAATAATTGTTCTGGAATTCTGCCTGTGATTTGGTTTCGCATGGCGGTAGCAAAACTCTTTCCACCAAGAATAACAGCTTATCTAACCTAGACAGGCAATAATTATAGAAAGGGCTTCTGTTGAGAAGAGCGCAAAATGGAGATAAGTGTGTGTTTATATTTAGATGCTTCAAGCCATCGATATACGGATATTTGTGTGCGTACGCGCGTGCTTCATAGCCCGCACGTGAAATAGTGCATCTTCGCTACGCTGATACCCCATTTGTATCTGCTCCCGTGTGCATTGGTGGTGCAAATTATGCAGCCGTGATGATAAATTCAAACAAGGAGGGGAGATAGCGGAAGGGAAATATTTGCGCTAGGGTATTAGTAATGAATCTCTGCTTATGCAAATATTCAGTCTTTTTCCAAGCAGGCTTCGTTGGTGCCTTTGACATTGCATCAATGCATTGAACTGATGCTATGGTGAAGTAGGCGTTAAGGTTGTGCGCCAAAACATTATTTGGGGAATACCAAGGATCTTGAATATCGTGCTGGAATGTTACTTGGGTTCGCGTGCCAGTCGCAAAACGGCCTTCAACTAGGATTGCATTTGCACTAATCTTGATCATAATGAAGCAATGCTACTCTTTTCGAGGCTGTTGAGATTAACAGGAATGGAATTATTTCGTTTATTTAGTCACCATGAAAGTAAATGTCGATCTGGAATTTTGTATGTGATTTGGTTTCGAGCGCCAGCAGCAAAACTTTCTCCACAGCTGCGCTTCTCTTGAGCATGAAAAAGTAATGCAACTTTTTTCGATGCCAGTAATAATAATAGAAGCGTTTCTTTAGAGAATAGCGCAAAATGATGAGAATGTTTATATTTCTAGTAGCTTTGAGCCACCAATGTATGGCTTTGTGTGCATGCTATGGCAAACGCTTGTTCGGCGTTTTATTTACGTTGTACGAACGATGCCTAGAGGTGCAATTCCAGTGAGGCAATACTAAATAACAGGTAACAAGATGTTTGATACTTGCAAATATTGTCCTTGTTGTTGTCTCCATACGGTGCCAAAGATATATTGATGTAGTTATAAGTATATAATCGACTGTAGCCGAGTCTATGCCAATTGCGAATAAGGCCACCGGAATAGCGTACGATGTAAATTTTCAATACATTGACATGCAAGCAAACCATTTGTCATAACAATTGTCATGCGTAAATGCGAAAACAGAATAGAAACATACGGTATGAGGCATGATGTCGACGCCAACCTCTCTCAGTTTCTATTCTGTTTTCGCATTTTCGCATGACAATTATCATGACAAATGGTTTGCTTGTTGACATGAAACAAATTGCGACATACGATAGGGCTAGTGTATTGTTCCGCGAGGGCGAGAATGAATTTTCAATCAATTATCGACAATTGATTCTCCAATAAAAAAAACATTTCAGGGCGATCGAACCATTCTACTAAACAGTTATTTCCAAAATTTCACAGCATTATAAAATAATATCCGAAGTTATAAACAAGCGACACATATAAAATAACAACTTAGTTCTACGTCAACAATGCGGTCGTGTCTTGAACACAATCTCCTATAATTTTGTTTTCTAAATCGAGAAAACGATTTAAAAAAATTACAAACTAGTACATAATTTTTCAACATAAACTAAAGACCGATTTCCCGCTAGTGTTTCAGAGTGCTTTTATAACTGATTAGTTTCATGTAGAATCAACAACATGCGTAAACTGTGAATTGATAGTTTCAGTTTTCCACTAATTGAACGCGTTTTATGCACTGTTGCTAGGAGAATTAAAGAGCTACGCATCGCCCATCAATCATCTGTCCATTTTGTACATCTACAGTGATCATTCAACACTTTTTTTTAAAAGGCGATGTCCGGAATTGGCATGAACGTCTCGGTGATCGAACGGCAACGGGTCGCTATTTGGCCAAAATATGTGAATGATATTGAATACTACTTAATTGGTAAAAACATTTACAGCAACTGCATACAGGGACGCGCCTCATTTGAATGCAACCATGTATGTAAATGAATTCTTTTTCATCCCATCCTTTGTTGAACATATTCATCAATTTGGTTTGTTTAGAGATTATGCACCGTTGAGTGGCGTCGGCTGTCTTCACAGCGTGTCAACTAGTGATCGAGTTTTTAGATGTCATTTCAAGAGTTCTAGAAAGAGAGAAATATCACACAGCAATGAACTGAACGAATCTCGCTACTTGTCGCTTTTAAACCATAAATGGTTTACCATGCGGTTGGTGCACTTGATTTATGCACGTTCGCGACGATCCTGACCTTTTGAATAGTGTATACAGGCAAACCTTTTTTTGTGCGGGGGATAGGGACCGCACAAAAAAAATCGCATAAAAATCGTTCAATACTTCACCAGTAGCTTTAAAAAGCCGCGTTCGCTACACAATTTTAAAAAAACTTTTTGACGTAGAACTACGTCTTTCAGGAAGGGTGCCAAATCAGAAAACAGGTAACGTTTTTATGAAATAAAATTAACGTCAATAACTATTTTCACTGTGAACGAATTCTCATGATTTGCATACCAATCGAATCGAAAATTCTCTAAGATTTGTTTTATATGCCTCACATTACAACTCGCTAATCTCTAAACGGTTTAAATTCGTGAAAACTGGAAGAACTTCCTTTTTTCCCATAAATTTGTTCTGCCGATTTGTGTGGTAACTCTACCCGTATTTCAAATGCTTATACCTCTAACATTTCGTAACAGATCGGAAAGATGTTTGCATAAATTGATAGGAAATATTTCTACGCGTGTATCTTCTTCTTCTTCAATGGCACTAACGTTCCTAGAGGAACTTCGCCGTCTCAGCGTAGTATTACTTGCGTCATTTTTTATTAGTACTTAGTTGAGATTTCTATGCCAAATAACACGCCTTGAATGCATTCTGAATGGCAAGCTCTAGAATACGCGTGATCACAGTGCAAGTCGGAGGAAATTTCTTTGACGAAAAATTCCCCCGACCAGAACGGGAATCGAACCCGAACACCCGGCATGTTAGTTATGACGCTAACCACTCGGCCACGGGAGCACGCGTGTATCACATTTAATAAAATGTTATTTTTCATGAGATGAACAATTGAATAACTGTAAAATATCAAGCGTTATCTAAACGCCCTAACTGCCAAGTTTTGATTGGTCTGATTTACAGTTTCTCCAACACAGACTTCGAAATCGATGTACCTGTGAAAATCCGCTTTGCAAATATACATGCAAGTCGAGGGTATTTTCGTTCCCACCGAGCTGTGTTTCCCTAACACTTTAAACTTTAAAATCAATGTGCCTGGGGGAATCCGCTTTGTCAAACCATGCAAGTCGGGGATATTGTTTTCCCACTGAGCTGTGTTTCCTTAACACGGACTTCAAAATTAATGGTCCGCTTTGCAAATACATGCAAGTAGGGTTGCCATTAATATTTTTCAAAAAACTGGAAGATTGCTCTTAAAAAAACTGGAAGAAAACTGGATCCTGTAAAATCGTTATTTTAAGAAGTTTGGTTTTGATTTATCTATAATGATTTTTTTACCTATTCCAATGCTTGAGAAAAAGGACTTGCTTCGAAGCTTCGTGTAGTATTTGTATGTAGTTCATAGAATAGCGAAATAAACCATTCATCAACCGTTCGAGCAAATCAAAATAACGTTTCCCACCACTCGAACATTACCGTGAAACAATATTTTAGGATCTTTTCTTCTAGAACCGATGGAAAATAGGGTTTTATTTGGATAAAACTTGAAAAATATCGTATTTATTGCTCGGCAATAAAGGTGCATGGCCAAACCAAACCTCAATTCTTTGTTCTTTTCCTTCAAACTCGAATTTTAACATTTCTGTAGTGTTTGTTTTTACAACTTCGTTGTTATGTTTTTCGCATTTACGAAGAATGTGTAATAAAAAAAACTCCACCTGCGAATGACGGATCTCTATAGAAGTATGCCCGAAAAACAACTTGAAACTATTGAGAACTAGAGCGGAGGGTCCAAAGCCCCTAAGAAGGACGGTTTTAATAGCTGTTATTTATAGCTATTACGCAAAGAAAGATAACTCTCCGCCTTCGCGATTGAAGTTCGATACAGAGTACGCGCGACATATCGCACGGAGTATAGGTTTTAAAGAAATTCTCTCGTTCACCTTCTCAGGTTCTCAGGTACCTAAATACACTTGGAAGGATCGAACGAAAGTGTCAGAAAACAAAAATTAGTCAAGGAAGGGTGAGAGAAGAATAATATTTATGCATTGTGAATTTATTTTACATGAAATTGGTGAAACTGAAGCACACAAATGAAAAAACTGGATAAAACTGGACAGTATTTAGAAAAACTGGAAGATTTAAAAATTAACTGTTTGACTGGATCGAGGAGAAAAAACTGGAAGAATCCAGTTTAAACTGGAACATTGGCAACGCTGCAGGCAAGTCGGGGGTATTTTTTAAGAAAATAACTCAAATAACTCAAAACACCGTTGATCGTTCGATTTCCTTTTGTTTTCATGCTGTGCGAAAGAACAGTTTGTCTTTTCAGTTGCGCGTGGCTGTATTGTGTTTTTTGGTTGCATGTCGAAACGTGTTGTTATTAGAAACCATATTGTTGGAATTATCCATAAACATTGTTAGTTCATCCTACCGTTCCAACTCGTAAGGTACCACTCGAAATTAAATGAACTGTAATTCAAATATTCCAGTGTGAGAGGGAATTAGAATAACGAGGAATGACCGATAGCCGACGGTCACTATAAAAGCAACAAACTCTGTAAAGCTTATCCTCTTTTACCAAATATACGTTCAACACAACAAGTACGGTCGAATATTGTATCTCTTCATTTCGTTGGTCGGTCGATGACACTGGAAATTGTCCTTTAGCGTGTGATCTATTGTGCGTTGTGCACGCAGTTTTTGGAGTGCGTGCTTTTCGGTTTCTAGTATCATCTAGCGAAGAAGTTCTTCGAGTGCGGTAAAGACGTGTATCGTCATTAGTGCCACAAATTATCAAAATTTATTCACGAATGAAGGAATTAGATTTTTCCCAGTATCGGATGAATTCTCTTCTGTTGAAACTCAACACCATATCTGTCATAATGAGTATAACACAAGAGTCGAGACGCATGAGCTTTGTCTGGTATATTTATCGAAAACAGCATGAACGAATTTCGAAAAGCCTGCATTCAGGCACTTCCATTACTTCCATAATTTCAGGTGATTATCACGAACGTTAAGTTGATCTTCATCGCTTGCAGTGAATTTTTATTGAAAACGTGTCACCCACTGCACATATAAATGGTGGTGTATGTCATTTCCGGGCAATCGTGAGTAGATTCATAAAACGTAGCAAGAGTTATTCTATACATTCTATTGCCGAACTCGCCAAAAACAAGAATTTTTTGTGATGGATTGCCATCCTTTACCATTAATCGATTTTACTCTCAATTGGTGACGTTGAATTTTATGCTTTGATTTTCACTAACACGCAATGATCTTCTTTTTCGACCTTACGAATACCATGACGAAAAGGAAGGTGCAAATGAAAAATGAACTTCATGGCAAGCTGATGTTGATGTTCATTCCACTGGGGTTCATTGACAGTGTTGTTCCATATTTATCGACTCTCACTTGAGCAGTAGGTTATCAATACAAGGAAGGCAGCAATTCGCTGAATTTGAATGTCGTGAACGTGAATATTTTCAGCACTGATCGTCATCACATATCATGCCCAAAATAGTGCATTTGATGGAAGGATGGGAATGATTTGACAAGTGACAAGTTAGACGCAAATATGCTCTTTTCGCATTGTCAGATGTGAACCGTAATCGTAATGGAGAAAGCGTTGAACATAAACGTCAATTAATATTAGAACTCAAATTAAAACACATGCTATATTATTTCTCATGTTTTTCTGGCTTTATTATGTGGTCTATTCACTTGCGCCGATCAGAAAATCAACTCTCCGTGTAATTCAATAAACTCCTGCTTATACGTTAAAGCAAACAGAATAAAGCATAAGTCTGGTAATTGGCAAGCATGGAAAAGTTCATTCGCTTATTTATCTACATCTAATTATAAATCACTCTTGTATCTGCTTGGAATAATCATGGCGAAAAGAATGCAGCAAGCAATCGTGAGATTGCACGATGAATCATTTTTCACTCTCGGACCATCTCAATTTGGGACTGAGAGTGAACATAACAAAACAAAGAGTGGAAAACAACATTCAATGAATGAATACTCCTTTGAAAGGATTGCACGAAACAAAATAACGAGTGAGTCAAAATAGACTCAATCTGCGTGTATGTATGATTTTATTTTCTACCTTCTCGCGCACCAATAACTTGCGTTAATATGATCTTTTGCGTTGGCTTAGATAATTCCATACTAGAAACAAAAACATGCCATTGCAATAGTGCACAGGAAACAACTCGATTTCAACTATCTACCTATATTTTACTGCCGCGATAGAAGCTCAATGATTGCTATTTGATTGAAAAACGAATGATTTTACAGAGACACTCGCTGGCTCAAGCAAAAGTTTCCAATTTGATTCTATCACTATTTAACGTCATTCCGAGAGGCAAATGAGGGAATGCAAAATTCTCTGAGAATAGATGAGCGGAATCGAGACAGTATTTTTCCGATCAAATCGAGAATGAACTTTGCGAAGATGATAGGTGAATGTTTTTTGTCTCAAATAAAGTGAGGCCTAAACGGAGAATAGAAGGGTGAGTGTTATCTGTGAATGAGTATTGTTGAACGAATTTCGCTGCGACTTTTCCCATACCTGGTAATTGGCAGACACCTATGTATTGCAATGAAATGCATATTAAACTAAATGCACGATAACTTCGTTACATATGCCCGTTTTCATATACCGCACAAAAAAATCGCACAAAAAAAAACCGCACAAAAAGAGATCTACCTGTAATGTGTAACGATCAAATTCTCTCACTGGCATAATTTCATTCATCGAGTGAAAACCTTGGAATTCCACTCAAGTGACTGGGGTTTGCATGAATCGTGCGGGGTAAGGATTCAATTAGTCACCGGGAAGCAGCTGATTGATGTTTCTAAAAAAGCTACGGCGGTTAAGGTTACTTGTCAATATGCATGCAGGACGAACTATTTCTACTTAACGCTTTTTCTAAGCTTTCGGTTCGTTCTTAATCATTGCGTTGTGTGCTATTCAATCAGCGTTTTGCCGCGAACGTGACTTTGAAGTAGTATTGTCGGTGCTGATATATTAGGAACACTTTTTTTTCCCGTGGCAGAGTAGTTGGCGCGACTCATATCATGCCGGAATCTTTGGGTTCAATTTCCGTACCGACCGGTAGATTTTACGTATTCTTGAGTTGCTACTTAGAATACTTTCTTTCTCGTGCCAAGTATGAATGACACAAGTAACACTTTGTTGAGGCGACGAAATTTCTCTGGGAACGTTAGTGCCATCGGCAATTAAAAAAAACGTATTACACCCATACCTCGCTTTACGGCCTAGATACGTTCCTGGGCCGCTAAAAAAAAAGCCCAAAAAGAATCAATTATTCCAATACAAATTCATACAAACTCTATCGGATCGGTTCAAAGCTTGTTCAACGAAAAGCCGTATTGCGAGGTATGGGTGCAAAATGAAATTCGGAATGAGCTCGTATGGCGAACGACAATCGATTCTATAGATTCAACTAGAGAAAGTATTGAACATTGGACATAGGAACAATTACGAGAAGATACAAAACCGTCTCAGAAAAAAAGGCATAAAGTTACGGAATGGAAAAATATTAGAAAGTAGAGGAAGGGACAGGGAAGGAAGACGGACACCTTCAGTAAAAGTTGTTTTTTTCGCGAATTTCACAAAAAAAAGTATAGCTATCTCACCACGGATCGATATTCTATGTCTTTTTCAATAATAGAAACTGTTTTTGAATTTGAAATTTTGCAAAATTAATGTGTCCGGCATCATTGAAAAGATAAGAAAGAATCGGAAAGACGGAAACTTGAAGAGAAAGATGGACGCCTGGGACGGGAAAGATGAACACTAACTGAAAATTTATATTTTAAAATCTAAGTTGATGTACTCATGTTTTGTTTTTCATGTTGATGCCTTGGAGGTCTTCAAATTGGCCTTAAAATGATTGAACAAAAAGGCATGGTTAAAATCACCTCGAAGGGCCTTGTAATTATTCTCATTTTTCCATGTCTAAAATAGCTTCCGGCAACTGAAATGACAGATTTGGATTACGTTTTAGAAACCGCCAAGCCAGGCTTTTCCAGCCATGAACGAACGTTTAATGAACGAGCACTTCAGTTCGTTTTTGCGCCAGTTCGAAAGCCAATGTTCAGACTTCCGCAATGGACTTCCCATAGAATCTCCTCTATAGGTCGAGGAGATGTCATGTTGGCTGTTCCTGCTGCCAACTGAAAACTGTCGCAAGGGGTCCTAGCTGTGGTGAAATTTTTTTTTGAGGTGCCATATGAGTGTTGTTCTTGGAATGTTGGAATTCAACGCAGCTGTGTTCACGGGGGACCCTCCCTTAAAAGCTTTCCGTCTTTCTCGACTCTCCCCTTATTTAACTGGACAGAGAATCCAGTTTCTTGATCTGGTACCAATATTACCAAGAAGATTGGGGATATTCGGGATCCTCAGAGGGCAGGTTAACGTGCGTGTTCTGATGGCGTTCCAGCAAAATAGCGATAGCTCGGTTGAATCTGGAAATCCGGAATATCTTCGGCATTCGATGGCTTGGATAATGTGTTTATCAGACCATTATAATATCTTAAAATAAGTACTTGTCTGTCTCTCGTGTTTTGAACAGCCACCGTATTTCTCTACGTGATCCTCTTGATGTGTTCCAATACCCCTAAAATAACATCAAGAATCACGGTGATGATTTTGAACGAAAAATGACAGTCCTGTATCGCGTTTTTGAACCAATCAATAATATCACATGTCCGAACACATATCCGCTAGAAGCACGTGGTGTGTTTGTAAACACCAAACTCCTCGCGTTCAGTTCATTTGTGACAACCTGTAGTTTGGTTAGGTTCATGTTTTGTTTATACCTGTGTAGAAAAATGAGCTCAAATTCAAAAAATCAGTTATCACAAGACGAGAATAAAGGTAATAAATTGTGTGTATACCTATCTTCTCGTACACATATTGAAATCTACAAATCAATCTTCAGCTCCTGAAGATGTTTTCCAGCAACAGAAAAATCTGGATGAAAACAGCACCAAACTGGAGGAGATACGGAACCAGTATGAGTCCAAACTCAAACAGTTGTACTCGATGAAGGCAGAGGAGACCATACTCGAGCTCAACTTCGAAAGTTGGAAGCAATTGTACCGGAAGCAGGAGGCGGAACTGACGGTCACGTTGGATAGGGTCAAATCCTCCAGGCAAAGTATTTGGGATGACCGAGAGCAACTTTGTGCGTTATCGGGTGAGTTTGCCAAAGAGTCATCGATGGAAAATTTCCTACGGGAAATGAATCGGGCTACCGAAACGGAGGACGTAAGTTCTAAAGCGGGTGCACTTGTCGTCGTCGAAATGAGGAACGAATCCAGCTTACTGGCATTAGAATTGGACGAAGTCGAGCTGGAAATTGAGAAGGCAAATGAAAGGGAGGAAGAGTTGAATCGCATGGAACAGGAGCAAATGCCAGAAGAGGAAACGATACGAAGATTGCAGGAAACAGTGACTAGTTCGGTTCATTATATAGAGGAGATGGAGGAGGAAATAAGAAGTATCAAAGCTAATTCGGAAGAAGTTGTTTACAACCAGGAAAGTGAGGTTAAGTCAATATTGAAGAAAACTACGTTTGTGACATATGACGCTGGCAAGAAGCAAGTACACTTTGAGTAATTATATCATCGATGTAATGTGAACCACAATTTCCTTGTCGATTTTCCTCTTTTAGAAAATATCGAACCAAAAATGTTATAATTGCTTTAATAAATTATTTCAAGAGTGCGAACGATTTATAGTTGAACGAGCATACGGTTGACATTAGCGAGATATTGAATGGTTCTTACAAATATGCGCCGCAATATCGATTGCTGGTTAACCTTCGATTCCAATCCAATTAAATACTAGTTGCAAATAATTATCACATTACCGTTCTCATCTCTCTCTCCCAAAACGATAAACACTTAGTTTGGAATCGATTGATTCCAATGGCCATAATCGATAACCATTTATGTACTCTGTGTGTTTGAAGATTGAACTGGCCGCGTATACCATCGGATAGCATTGGAAAAAGTGCGACGAAAACGCGTGTTCGTTTAAGGGGGGACCCCTGTCTGGGAAGTCGAAAAATGATGAATATTCGTGATTTTTTTTCAGATGTTAGGTATAAAGTGAAGTGTTCGGGTATTTTGATTATTGTTCAAGGTATATTTAAAGATGTATTTTCCATTTTTTGTGTGAACGAATAATGATTATTACGCTGTTGACAGCTGGATGCGTAGATGCTGTCCGAAAATCGGTACCTAGCTGGTGGTATCGGTTCTGAGACAACGGGGTGTCGCAGAACGAATTCTAATTGATATTTTGAAACCTTAGGACAATACCTAAAGCATTACATAGGGGCTTTTTAAAATTCGGAAAATTTCCGTAATAGCGATTTTTTCAAGAAAAGAAGAAGCTCATAAAAAATCGGAAAAATTAGATATCGAAAAACGGCTATGTAACGCTTTAGATAATTCATTTTTACATGCTGATATAAAATTTCAGCCAATTCGTTCGAGTTGATCTTGAGATATCGATACCACCAGTTGATAAAACATGGTTTCGGGAAAAACGCGTTTAAAAATTCGTACAGCAATTCTATATCCCTTGAGGTGACCTCATAGTATTGGCTGTAACTTCCCAACAAAATTGAAAATCGGAAAATCCTTTTAGAATAACATTCCTGAGGGCATAAGCTTCCCAAATATGCGAGAAAGAAAAATTCTATTTTTTCGATTTTCCAGACCGGGGTCCCCCCTTAATGATGTGCAGTAATTCATGCTAACATATTATATTTGCTTCAGTGGCTCATAAGAACAAATAATATATTTGATCTGTGATTTCGTTCTTGGTTTTTCATCGAAAAACTTGAACATAATAATGTATGTTGACGTAGGACTTTGTCTTTGATTTCTAAATAGGGGGGTTACTCTACGAAAAATGTAACGAGAAATTAAGGATTTAATCCCTTAATTTCTCGTTACATTTGTGTCGTCTAGTTGTAAAACTGGCCATTTCCAAAAAACAAATCCAGGGAAGACGACGTTCTGTAGCATCATGCCAGCATGAGATAAAAAATAAATATTTTCGGTTCTTAATGACGTGAGGCAAGGGTATTTGAAAACGCTCGTTCAAATGACAGGGGTTATTCCAATTTTCACTTGGGATTTGGCCGGTTTTGCAGCGAATTAGAAGTCAAATATCGTTATAATTCGCTGTGTCTATTATTATATACACAACTTTTGTTTTTTTTTGGGATTCAAATGAACAATATTTCTTAAATAAGTGAATGATTTTTAGAAAAAAATATATTCGTAATTTTTATTGAGGAACTACAAATATCAAGACAATATAAATTATTAAAATAATTTGAAAAGCAAAAAGGTTTAGAAAAAGTTTTTAATAGATTGCGACACTAATGTTACCCAGGAACTTAAATTTTTGTGGCATTATCGTTTCCGGCGGGCTCACACATTTCTCCATGATCCCAACTTCGTCCCTCTCTTCTTGTCTGTTTCGTTCTCTTTTTGCAGTTAATGCCAAGATGTTTTTGTAAAAAAAAATCGAACGGTCGTCAATCTCTCGGTTAGGCCCAAAATGTTTGTTTAATAAATTTTTAACATCGTACAGTTTCAGAAGGTTTACAACAGTACCTGGGACCGCTGTCGAAAGCTTATTGTTCGTAACACAATTCTGTAAGGGCGAATTTGAAGAGCCATAGTGCAGGGGGTTTGAGGAATTTATTGTTGGCACTCTTGCAATTCAGATTATTGTAGTCTCCGAACACCGTTCCATTTTCCGAGAGAATGCCGTTGAACTTTGAACACTGAACGAGAGTCTCCATTTTTCTCTATTTCTTCTTAATTTGGGCATACACACGATCTGGAGGGCTGAATTTTTGTCTAAATTTTTTACAAAAATTTATAACTTAAAAACTATGATACCTGCAAAATTCCTGTCAAAGGATGAAATGTAGGAAATTGTTTAAATTTTTAACGAAAAAATACCAAAAATTTTTTGGAAAAAAAAATTGCTGAAAAAAAAGTTGTTTTAATAATTAAAATTCATTTTTCTCAAAAACGTATTTTTTTTTAAATTCCCAAAAATATATATTACAATTTCCAACAAGTCGTCCATACATTGGAAGATGGTCACTTTTACAGGGAAAAAGTTTTTCTAACAACAACTTTTTTATATTTTCTCTGAAAAAAATACAACTAATCCTAATTTTGTTTAAAGTCAATATAGCGATATAGTGTATTCGACAAATTTTTAGATCTTATAAAAATGTGAACTTTTGTCGAAGACGTCAACGTCAAGTCATTTTTGTATAAAATCTCCTGAAAAAAATTATGTTTTGCTCGTAACATTTTTGTGTGTAAATTCTCACGTTTGACATGTTCTTGACATGTTTCCAAATAGAGAAAAGTTAGCAGAGCGTGTGAAATGCGATAATTTATACATAAAAATGTTACGAATTAAACATTAATAGTATTTTTTTTTCTTACCGCCCCAGTTGCACTATATCGCTATCTTGACTTTAAACAAAATTAGGTTAAGTTGTGTTTTTTTCAAAGAAAACATGAATAAGTTGTTGTTCGAAAAACTTTAAAACTTTTTCCCTGTAAAAGTGACCATCTTCCGATGTATGGACGACTTGTTGGAAATTATAAGGGCTATTCATATATTTAGTTTTGGATATTTAAAAAGAATACGTTTTTGAGAAAAATTAATTTTAATTTTTAAAATAACTTTTTTGTCAGCGAATTTTTTTCCAATTTTTTTCCAATTTTTTTGTGAAAATTTAAACAATTTCCTACATTTCATCCTTTGACAAGAATTTTGTAGGGTTTTAATAGTTTTAATAGTTTTTAAGTTATAATTTTTTGTAAAAAATAAGAAAAAAAATTGGCTTTTTCCAAAAAGTAGTGTAATTGTTTTTCGAATATTTCAAGTATGCAAAGTTGCTTAAATGAACGATGTCTTTACACCCACAACGTTTCACTACTATCTGAGATGGTGCTGCCAACTCCTAAGACGAGTTGGCATGAAATTCGTGAGTAAGTTTTCACCTCATTCTAGAATGAGTCCTGTAATCTTACTTTAGTGTTAAAACCTGTTGAACCAATCAGTGTTCTGTCAATAATAAGAGTTCTAATGCCATCGAAGCCCAGCTATTATGCTTCCACAATTACAGACGGCCAAATGAATGGATTTGGTGATACTCCGGTGCAGACATTTAAATGAGCTTCACGTACGGCGGCAACAGGTAGCCGAGCAGGGCTGCTCCTCAGTTTAGTGTGATGATTGTATTTCCCCTTATTCTACTTTTTATCATTTTCCTATTCTGTCCCGAACAACCTTTTCGCCCGTTTTGTTTTGTTTGGTGAGTCTACACCTTGTGACCGCCACCGCCGCCCGCAATCCGGCGTTGATGCGAGATGATGCATTTCTATCACCAAAGCGTGACTGGGTGCCCTCTATCAGTTGGCTCTCTTACCGCCCCAGTCGCACGTTGTCTGCCATCGTTTGTGAACGCATTTACTGTCTGTCCTTGTTGGAAAAGTTTTATGGTATCTCGGTCCATTTCACTCGCGCAATGTCGATGCACATTTGCATCTAACATTTTAATGCAAAACTAATCGTGCACAAAAGAAAACATTTTCTGTGAATTAAAATTTGATGCAATAGTTGTGAGAGGCAAATAAAACAAAATCTCCTGCAGAGTGTGCGTGTGTGTTAAACGTGATACATTTCGCAAATGGTAAATTAATATCCAGAGAGATTCACACAGCCCGCAGAAAACTGTGTAACAGAAGTCACAGAACGAGCGCGTTGCGGTTTTCCGTTGATTCTGGTCGGTTGACTTGGCTGAGCGTGTGTGGTTGCTGTGTTTTGATACCCACACGGATGCAGATCTCTGGATGCTCTGGCCAACGAAATGCAGGTACCACTATCTGGTTATTTCCCGCTGAAAAATTGTTAGTGATTACATGGGTGCTTGTGCTCTGAGCAGAATATTAGGTAACACTAGTTCTACGCTTTGTCGCGTTTGTTGGTAATAGGATCATTAGTGAACTACCTTGTGCTACAAGGAAGTGATTTGAATATGATTATGTTTGGATTGTTTGATTCATAGTAATTTGGATGATGTGTTTGTGAGGAACATGTAAGTATAGATATAATTTTTTTTGGAACTCACAATAAAAAATATGCAATGAAATTGTGTAAGAATTTCTATGTAGAGTTGTGTTTCAAGAAACATCACTCTCAAAATAAAATTACACTTTATATTTCCCTCTCAGGGGATAAACAAAAAGGCGAAATTTCGTCAGCGTTCCTAAAGAAAAGTTTCTAATTTTGTGAACCTACAGTATTGGACAAAACATTTGCAACAAATTAAGCCCTATACAAAGCTGTGTACTTGTTGATATAAATAGATCAATTAAAAGAGAAATGAATCCAAATATTTGGAATCCATTAGATTTTCTATCAATATAACATAGTATTCAATATTTTGTGGCGGATAACACCTTCACGATTTGTTCTGAGATTATCATTCGCCGACTAGTTTAAGAATGGGTTGAGATTCGGAGATTGAGATGGCCAGTCCTTTATTGTGATTTAATTATCATTGACCCACTGTTTGGCCTCTCAACGTTTTAAACTATTATCTGGGTGAAAAAACAATCTCTGTAAAAAGGCAACATAACTCCGTATTCTGAAAATAAATATCTCCAGTAAGTGACAGTACTCAGGATCTAGGCGTCTACCGATTGGTACATGACAAATTCCCTTGCTTCCGAAAACGAAAATTTCCTTGCTTTGATCGCCTCAGTAAATTCAGATGGCGATGGGAGAATAAACTGGTTCCGACGGTACGTCGTTTGATTGTTCGATCCGATACAGAGCTGCTGTAGCATCTCACAGGATGATTTTGAGGGGCTTTCTTAATATCTTTAAAAATTATAGACTCGTCTCTATGGTTAATGGAGCATTTTTAACTGTTTCTGGTGGAACAAAATTTGCACATACACCCAAACTAGCGTTGGCTGAAAATATTTCATCTTTGGCAGAAATAATTCCATTTCGTGTGCTGGAGGGTCAACTGCGCAAATAATGAGCTGCTTTACAAGCTTAAAAAAAGGTTTGTATGTATGCGAGCAGACATCCATACGACGTCAACGGGGATCGCACCAAGGCCCGCTGGCATGCAAAGATATTTCACACAACCACGCTATCCATATAACTGCCAGTGCTGTTATACAAAAGCGTAATAATATTACATCTCATCATAAAATGAAGTTGGAAAGTGTTTTCCATGAGGATAAAGAAGAACATGAGCGAGAATATATCTTTCTCTGTCTGGGCCGTGTATTTGGCAAACTATACGAAAAGCCTTCATATTATTCCATTTAAATGTGTCGGGCTCGTTAATATTGACTCTAGCATATATATTATACAAATGATTTTCTGTTATATTGAGGCCAAATATGCCTCAAATCCTACGTTTATTGAGCCTTCTACATAAATGCATAGACTCCGTTATACGTTGATTTGCAGCAGTTTTGGCTAAAACTGTGAAACAACGACGTCGATACATTGTTCGTACTGTCAGGTTCTCCCCAAAGCGCGAAGAAACTGGATATCGTATGGCACTTCGTGTCCGTGTTGTAAACACGGTCGACATTTTCGGTGACCATCACATACTGCCCTTGCGCGGAAGTTACGGCACAATATGTACTGTGAACGTGGCCAAGAATGCATAGCTCGTCTCCTACAGTTACATCAGAAATAAATGTATAGCCGAAAACACGACCATCAGTTGAACGTTTGAATGTTTTGACTTGGGACTACGTCTAACCGGAATATATGGGGGGTAAAACCTAAACACAGAACATGCAGGAAAAAATGAAAGATTCCGAATATATTTAACTCGAACATTTCTTACTGGATCGGAAAGACGTTTGCATCAATTGATAGGGAATATTTCTACGCCTCCATCGCAATTAATAAAACGTTATTTTTCATTAGATAAACAATTGAATAACTGTAAAATGTTAAGCGTTATCTAAACGCCCTAACTACCTCGTTTTGATTGGCCCGATTTACGGTTTCCCCAACACAGCCATCATAACCAAGCAGCCTTGTGGAAATCGGCAATGCAAACACATGAAAGTATGGGGATTTTTGTTCTCACCGCAATGTGTTCCCTAACACAGACTTCAAAACCGAGCAGTGTTGGAGAAATCGACATTGCAAATACATGAAAGTCGGGGGTATTTTTGTTCCGACTGAAACGTGTTTCCCCAATACAGGCTTCAGAACCAAGGAGTCTGAGGAAATTGCAAATTCATGCAGGTCTGGGGTATTTTTGTTTCGGCTGAAATGTGTTTATCTAATACAGACTTCTAAACCAAGGTGTCTGGGAAAATCGGCATTGCAAATAAATTCAAACTGCGAGTACTTTCGAGCTCGCTTGCCTTTGTGCAGACTAGAATATGTTTCCTTAACAAGGTCTTCTAAATTTAGGAACCTGGGAAAATCTTGCAGAGATTAGAGGCGAATGAGCTTTCAAGTTTAAAGGCTCTATAATATAAAAAGTATAAGTTGAAGTTGTTGCTTCATGCAAGCCGGGGGTACTTTTGGACTGAGTGCCTGAAGTTCATCAAATCAAGCAAATTCGCGGCTCGAGAAGTACGTACACTTGAGAGATGCAAACTTGAGATGGAAATGTAAAATAAAATAATCGTTTGATAATTCTTCCGTTCACATATTTTGTCCTAGGCATTGTGAGTGAGCTCAATATACCCCTCAATAAGAGTAGCTCATTTAGGAAGTCATGGTGTGCATTTATTATTGATACTGGCAACACGTCAACGTGGCGAGAAGCACTGAAACATCGTTGCATAGTCCTCTTTCGATTACGGACCGACCTCGACGTAAGACGTGTGGACTTGCGCAATGAATAAGTGCTCTGATGCGCCGGGTGATCCCTGTCTGGGTTTAGGGCCTCACAGGCATCATACCAAACGTAAAAGAACTGTCATTAAATTTTTAACGGAGAACATAATCTATCACAATGCATGAATTGACCTTACATGGCATTTATTCAATCTCTTTACTCACAAAGCAAATATATTGAATTCGATTGAAACCGGAAATTGTTTCATTCAATCAAAATTTAATCAATACAAACAAATGATCGCTAAGCTATGCTAGTCCCACGTCAACTTTGCGGTTATATAATAGATATAACCCACCCATTTTTTTTCTGTCGAACGTTAACAGAAAAGCGGTGAAAATATACTATTTTCATTCTATCATTCGTAGCCATGACCATCCTTTAAGTCCGGCTATTTTGACTATAGTTTTAATGTCATTTGATATTTAAACACTGGTATGTATTCTTTCTCTCTCTCTCTCTCTCTCTCTCTCTCTCTTTATTCTGCTTTCAAGAGTATCTGCACATATACATCCATCTTCGCACACATCCATACACGATGGATGGTACTTATACGGATTGCTCGTATCAAAGCAACCATTAAACTCCCACCTATCAATTCCGAATGTGTTGAATGAACTTTTGAGCGGTGAGCGATGAACATCTAATGAATGAAACTAGAAAAACGTCGGGATGTCATATGATATTTTTAGTTCGACGGACGTTTGAATGTTCATTTTATGATGTTTGTTAATGACACAGCACATACGTCTCCATAAATAGTCATACTCCGAATATAGTCGATTCGCCATTTCCGGCATCCTCTTTCTTCGGGAAAATGTGGAGAGCTTCGGAAGGAAGCCTGGCTCTGATTGTCCGATAACCTAATCGTACCGCGCCTTGGGCCGGGAGGTCGGAGCAACTGACCAAACTGTGAACAAGTACATGACTAAAATGGGCATTTTTATGCGGAGCTGTCAGTCTAGGCCGGCCGTGTCTGACAAACAGACAATCACTCAGAAAGAGCGGCTGAAGATAGACGTTGTACCGAAATACGCCAATCCTCCCAAAGTCCCCAGCTGCGACCGGTAGCTGATTGCTGTGCGAACCACAAGCGGAGGATCTACTCCAATAATTTTGCGGTCAAACAGATAAGCAGCTATTCATCGTTCATGGCTAAGGTTCCGATGCAATACCGTAAGACTGCCCGGTAGGACGTCAAGTAATTTTTGAAGGTCTAATGAACGTAGCATCAAAAGAAAATTTGGTCCATAGAATTATGTTCTGCAGTTTTTTTTCATGTCCACATTGGTTACGCGTTCGCTTACTAAGCGATTGATCGTGAGCTCAAAACTCAGGGCCTTCAATTGACCATCTTTGGTTATAGAATAACTACGCAACAATCATCAGCGATGGAGATCGTATATTGAATATTGTCTGTTGTATATTGTATGTTGTATATCGTATATTGTATATTGTTAAATTAATTCCAAGCATTAACATGTACTGTTGATTGCTCACTGTCTAGAGCACTGAAACTGAAATACTGATCTTATATATGAGTTGTTTTATAGTATCTCTTGGCAAAATTACATCTAAGAAAGGAACACGTCAGAAGACACAAAACGACAACAGAAAATCCAAATCGAATCTATTGTGTGGTGGCGGCGGAGGCGAAAGCAATAGCATCGGAACAAAATTCTACCTTCAGTTTTCAACCGAAGAACACAACTCTCCACGCTGAAAACACCTTACGTCACTTTTAATCCGTAAACGAAAATTGAAATCGCGAAAATTAAATGATTGATTGAAGAAAATTACAAATAAGTAATTACCGATTTATCAGTCATCCAGCTAG
Source organism: Toxorhynchites rutilus septentrionalis (assembly GCF_029784135.1). Classification (NCBI taxonomy): domain Eukaryota; kingdom Metazoa; phylum Arthropoda; class Insecta; order Diptera; family Culicidae; genus Toxorhynchites; species Toxorhynchites rutilus. The sequence continues at coordinate 141,024,729 of NC_073744.1, read as the reverse complement.
CGACCGGACGGCAAAACGGTTTTTCAAATGGTATTTCTCGAGGTCGAGTTGTTTCGTTTGATTTTTCAAATTGGTCTTTTTCAAGACTAGAGGTGAATGAACTGAAAAAGCTTATAGCCTCTATAATTCAAAACAACATCATTACACCAATAAATTATAACACACTCCGCATCGAAATTTTCAAAATAATTCATTTAGTCGAAAGTTTTAGCTGATCTGGCAAACTTCGTCCCGCCCAAAATAAATTTTGTGTTATCAATATATTCAAACATTCACGTTTCCTTACTAAGCGAATGTTCATGGGTCCAATCGAAGAACTGTTCATTGATTGATCTTCTAATCGAACCTTTACTATTCCTTTTACTATATGTTTACTAGTACTTCAAACAAAACTCGTCATAATAATATCAAATTATTTTCGGACACAGTTCTCGTTCAAGATTTTTCATCACTTGCAAATAACATGTTTTTCCGTTAAATGGTAAATGTTTAATACAGAAAAAAGGATAGAAAAAAGCCAGCCCTAAATCGGACAATTCTGTTTAGTTTAGTTCTTATCAACACATTCGGTGTTCCATTTTTATTTATATTGATAGAAGAAGATATAGGAGTGCGCCTTATCACATTAAAATCCATTTCCACTTTCGAACAAAGATCAATTTCGTTAGCGCAAACATCAAATGGACAAACAACGCTTGTCACTATGTTATTGTAGAATATTTGGGAATTCAATTTTCCGAATTTTCCTTCAGAGTTCTCCGAAAATTTTCAATTGTCATGTTTGATTGGAATATGTTTGGTTGAAATATGTGTCGCATTTTTATGGGATCTCCTCTCCATTCCAGAAGAAGGAGGGGTGTCATACCATCTTAGAAACATTTCTCGTACCCAAAAACCCTCACATCCCAAATTTACCTCCATTTGCTTGATTTGTTCTCGAATTATGTCAACAGTGTGTCGTATGATTAAATGTTACTACGAAACTCAAAACATCGAACAGAAGGTGAAATGCGGTCAGAAAGGATGGTTTATTAGTGATTAGGATCACAAGCGTGTCGTGAATGCGTGTAAGCGGAATCCCAATGCGGCGGTCAGGGATGTGACCAAAAAGTTCAATCTATCCATCTGAAGTCTTTCGTTCAGAGAGCTAAGGACCGGGAGGGACTGCATACGTATAAAGTGCAGAAGGCTTCAAATCGTGTCGAACAACAAAATACGGTGCGAAAGTCGCGGGCCCGAAAATTGTACACCCGTATGCTTACGAAGCCTCATTAGGTCAAAGCGGACTTCCGGTAGCTTCCGGGCTATTATTCTTCACCGCCCAGCACAAGCTTGATGTTCCGGAGGAAGTAAGGAAGTGGAGGGAGTAAGGAAGCAGAAACTTTCAAGGTTTGCCATCGAATAAAAGATTTGGCAAGCGATCTGCTTATGTGGCAAACGGAGTGCGTCGTTCGTGACTACCGGGGCTATAAACGGGAAGATCTACCTCAAGGAGTGTCTACAGAAGAGTCAGCTTCCTCTGTTGAAGTAACACAACGACCCTACGATCTTCTGGCCAGATTTAGCTTCGCGACACAATTTGAAGGATGTCCTGGAGTGGTACGAAGTCAACGGGGTCACTCACGTACCCAAGGCATGAGTTCACCCTCCATCCCCCAACGCACTGGAACTGAGACCCATCGAAAAATACTGGGTTATTACGAAACAGGCACTACGGATGCATCTCAAAGAGGTCAAATCTGAGGAAGACAAGAAGAAAAAGTGGATTTCCGTACAGAAGAAGCTGCATCCAGATGTTGCACAGAACCTGAGGAGTGGAGTTGAGTGTAAGGTGCGAGCATACGGTTTTGGTATTGAAGATGAATGCAATAAATATGCCAAAAGCTTACTAATAGGTTATATTTTATTGTCTGAAAGTTTGAAAAGGGTCGACCAACTAGGTAATTTTCTACAGCGTTTTATCCGAGATGCAATTTGATGCGAGACACCCTTTATTCAGTTCGTTTAAAAAAGCTACCAAGATTCGTACTCTCGTAAATAATAGAACTTCACGATATGCGCACGGCAACGATTCTAAGGGAAGAAGTGCCTAACTCATTAACGACCAAGCCGTAAAAAAACCCCAATGTTCAAGAATTATTTTTTCCCATCTCCCGTTTTCCGGGAAATGACTGTTCGAAAAATCGAACATTGGCCCAAACCCGCACTTTTTTTTTACAAGTACAAACATACTACGAACTAAAAGTCACTTCAATTAGCAAGTATGCGGCATTCATAAATGCATTGATTTCACATTCTGGGAGCACAGGAGAATGAAAGTTGTACAAACTGAATAAAATTGATGTTAAGTGGTAGCTAACAAATTAAGCTATCTTTTGAATGAAAAACATTACCAGTTGCTGTTCGATTTTTCGAACGCTTGGCCTAAAATGGGTTAAAATGTTGACACCGTATGGTATTTACATTCGACGGTTACTGCCAGTCATGGCCAGAGTTGCCAGGTTTGAAGACAGGTCTTCATTTTGAAGACATTTGACTTACTGTGAAATATGTGAAGACATTTCAGTATGATAGCGTACGTGAATTTTTGAGAGATATTATTTCCATAAAATTCTAACTATTAGCCGAAAATATCGTCAAAAGAAGTAGGGCTTTTGTCTCAGTATCATTCGCTTGTTTTTTTCATCAGTGTTTACTTTTGTTCTTAATAATCAACGGAGACTTTTGTCCCGATTTTTCCAATTAGCAATAATCGCACCTCCTGTAAACCTCATTGGTTTTGATATCGCCCCTGCGTAAAGCTAGTCTCGCGGTCATTTACTCGCTTTTTTCTTTTTTTTTCCTAGCAAACAATCCACATGTATACAGAATGAATTCAACAACAAGCGACTCTTACTTCAAATTCTGGAGAACTTGATCTGAATATATATAAACAAATTGAGTTTGGCGATATTCACGATGTTCACTCAATCAACGTTATATCAAGCCAATTAACATTTTTAAACCCATAAAATTTAGTTCGCAGTTGCTGGAGATATTCTTTGTTCACATTTTTTAAATAAACTTCAATACCTCACGGTAAGTTTAATGAAATGCAATATGGACCTGATCACGAACGCCACTTCACAGTGAAAACGAAATGAATTCACGTTCTAATCAGGCCCTATATAAAAAGACAAATTGGAATAAGCATTGAATTAGATAAAACATTGAAAAAGCTATCAAACTTTGTTCAAAAGTTAATTATGAATCTTAGTTTTCTTCGATATGATTGTGAAGACATTTGAAGACATTTTCGTACTATGTGGAGACATTTGAAAAAAATACCTGGCATCCCTGGTCATGACGGATAGTGCTCAAGGTATGCGTACTAAGGGCTGTGGATTGTTTAAAAACGCCATTATTTTCAACGTTGATAAATTCAGAGAAATCATCAAAGTTGACCGACATATAAGTAGTCGTGTCGTCCATACTCATCGACCATAAAACAGTTTCAAACCATTTGCGCAAAGCTTGATTCAAAACGAAGTTCAATGTTTAGGTGATCGCAATTTCCACAAAATTAACACAAAATTTAACAAAATTTAATTAAACCAATTAACACAAAAAACAAGATGGATCGAATTTCCATCTGCTAAACTTTAGCCAAACGGAATGAAATCGACCCATTTCTTAAACAGATGGTGATTGAGGAAGATAAATGGGTCACACACGATAATATTGTGCGAAGAAGATCGTGATCAAAACGTGTTGAAGAAGCTCAAACGGTGGCCAAACCAGGACTTACAGCCAGCAAGGTTCTACTGTGTATTTGATGGGACTTGAAAGAAATAATTTATTGTGAGTTACTTCCGTATGAGCTTGGGTAGACTGTACAATTCGTAGTTGCTCTCTATTATGAGTTACTTCCGTATGGTCACTAAATTCCGATCTCTACTGTCTACAACAGGACCCTAGTAATCACTAGGGTCCAGAAACGCCAACAGAAGAGGTTTTGTGTTCCATCAGCCACTCACGTCTGAGGTGACTCGCCTGAAACTCCGGGAGCTTGATTGATCTGTTTTAATGCACCCACCATATAGTTCGGACCTGGCACCAATCGATTACAACCTTTTTATCGTATTGCAAAGCTTCCTGAGAAATAAGAAATTGCGATCAAGAGAATATTATGAAAAACGATTACTAGAGTTTTTCGCCAATAAGAACCAAGACTCTTTAAAAGAGGCATTATGAAGCTGTCTTTAAAATGACATCAAATTATGCAACAAGGTGCATATTTGACCCAAATCGGACAATCCGAAACATCTTTAATAATGTTTTGAATTTCACGCAAAAATAATAGATTTCTTTTTCCCCAACCTAATACATTTTGTACCCAGGTATTGATCCAAATTAAGTCCAATATTCTCGGTTTGGTTGTGTTTAGAATATTGGTACTGTGACTACTAGCAATCAACTATGTGGCGCTACGCGGGCCCCCCAGTAGCAGTGGTCTCGACTGTAAAAAATATAACAAAGACTGAGATCGGACTGAAGAAAGTACCTTTACAGCCAACGAATGACTCATAGCGATCGGTATGCTGCTACACCGGAGCGTGTGTTCTCTGGACATGATAGAATGAAATCAAGTGTTGATTATGGACCCGACCAAACCGGTGCCAAAGCGTGATTTAATTCATTATTTCGTTCTCTGTGCGCAATAAAAAAAAAAGAAAAAAATCACTCTCATTCTTGGTGGATTTGAAGTCAATGATTTATCATTTTTAGATGTCTGATCTCGACGTGAAGATGAATTATTTCTGAAGCGATTTGATTCATGTATGATATTTTTCATTATTTAAACGGTAAATTTTTCTTGAAAATCTCTCTCTCTCTCTCGCTCTAGTTTTAATGTATATCTATTCAGTATATTGTCATTGTCAAATTACTCTTTTTATTTTTTTGTTAAATTTTTGAGATATGGAATAAAAAGATTTTTTTTGTTGAAAAATTTACTATGAAGCAGCCATTTCCACTTTTTGTTTGTTTTAGACGAAATTCACCAATTTTGGAACAAACTTTGCTGCCGCATGGCTCATGTCATTGTTTGTGTCTGATAAGTGGAGACCAAGTTCCTGTTGAATATTTCAACAGCGATGTTGTGTTCATGTTTATGCAGGAAAGTTGAGCTTGTATACATAACATATTCCCCTTTATTCCGCGCAGCGAATGAGGTGAGATGGCTCAAGTCATTGCATTCCTGCCGGCGAATGGCGTGACTATAGTTTGTCATTAGGTGAGATTTGAAGTCGTGTCCTCATATGTTATCGACTCGGGTATCAAAAAGAAGTTGAGAAGTAATGTAGCTTCCACAATGAAGCGAGGAACTTTGCTATCTCACGTCACTCGCCGCGTAGAATTAGGGGGGATTATATCCAGTAATCAAACTAGAATTCATCTTCTTACTCAATGTTTTATCATATTTATATACTGTCTCAAAATTCTGCACAAAATTTGTTTTCTTCTCGTATGAATCACTTAACATTTCGAAAACATTATAGGATCGAAATCGAGTCTGACTTCTGCTGCTGCGGCTGTTGCTGCTGGACGGACGGGGTTTTCCCTTTTCACTGCAGGAGACAAGTTCCTTTATCTGGAAATGTTAATCGGCTCAGCCAAGGCATCGTGAATCTCAGCGGCGTCGCAGCGCTGCCACCATTTAATTTAATTTATTTATTGCGCACACTCCGTACGAGACGTCGACCGACTGGACGGACAAACTCCATAATGGCAACCCCGAAATGCCCATTTTTGACCACACTTGAACTGAGTGAGTGTCACTCCCTTTTCCCTCCCAGCCGAGGCCTTCGACAACTGGAGTGAAGAACAAGCAATCTGTTGTTCCCAGCATCTCCATAGACCACTCACAAGTCGTTGTTGTTGTTGTGCGGTGTCTTGATATTTGTTTACGAATGTTTTAATAAATCTTCTCCATAAGTTGTGGTTCTGTTTTTTTATTTTTCACAAGATGAATAATGCATCAAGCTTACCCATTGGGGTCTCCGATGTGATATGTCGTTGTTGTATATGGGCATGAGAATGACACGATTGCATAATACCCGACGAAAGGATTGATGCAGATGTAGGTCCATTTGAAGATTTGCAAGGTCTGTCACATGTGATATAAATCTTGTGCCCAGTCTCACTCGGGCAACGGATCCTATCGAGAGGGGTCTACTCATTGATCGCTTCGATTGGAGCATATGGCGTGAACATCTTGATGTGATTCACAGACTTAGCGTCTAGTGCGCTATATGTTGGCGCTATTCAGATGTCAAACGCTACATTGGTAATATCATAATCCTATGAGACTCCATCAAGCTCAACTGTCCAACACGTTGTAAAGTCGCCGTGTGACGAATGTTTGGACAAATCAATGACACTTGATTTGGTGAGTCATTCGGCGGAAAATTCTTCTATGTCTACCGCTACAGCTGCTCGCGTTTATCTGAACGAGTTGTCGACGAGTTCCATTTTATGCCTTATTTATGTAAACGTTTTCTTGATATGGTCATTATATTAATAATTTTTTCGTCGAGCATTAGTGAGAATGGTTTTGTTCTTCTCGAAAAATGAGCACGTATCATTTATGGAATGACTCATTCGATTCGAACAACGAATTTCGTTCATTTAGTTATCCTCGGCTACAGATATTGATAAATCGCGTTCCTCTTGGTCGACAAGAAACAACGATCGGATATCCGAATTTGGAGATCATGATAATCGTAAAATATAAGCACAATATAATCATCGTTCAGAAAAAAATGAAACACTCCCCATTGCAATGAAACAAACAAAAAAAACTAAACCCACGCTTCCACACGGCTTATTCGTTGCGTCACCATATATCGCTCTCAATCGACACTATTCAGTTGCTTTTTAATCGAGTTCGATTGCTGCTTATTATTTTCTGAATATGGCCAGATTCAATACCAGCGAAAAGAGATGCCCCAAGCGATTCTGTATTTGAAAGTATGCTGCTGCACGAGGTAATTACCGCGAGATTAACATCTTACCATATGGTTGAGTTTAATGGATTTTCATGACAACCCATGCATTTAAATGTCTGATTTTTGAATAAGGAAACCCGGTCACCAAAATAGTCACATTGATTTCCTGAGATTTGTGTTTCTGTTCAAAATAACAAGAAAAGATTTCTAGCTTAGTTATTCCTTATGGAAAACTGTCGGCTCATTCCCTGTAATTTGCTGTTATCCATAATAAAATTCCATTCAAACCTCTGGTTGGTTTTGATCCGGTAGCCGGCGGTAATTTTCCGAATAGATTATAATTTTCTGCTCGTGGGCGGGGGACACGTTCCATCTGCTGATCACAACTATTATCTCGCTCAATTGTTCTCCTTCCAGGTGCCAGAAGTAATGTATGCATGTTGTTATTGTTGATCATATGCGTAAACAAATTTGCGCCAAACAAACCAAACGCCATCATGGTGACAATTGTACGAGAGAACGCACCATTAAATTTGCATCTGAACGATCAGCAACTACTTTTGCGGATGCTGCGACGCAGTGCGGTTTCTGCCTGGCTACATCTCCCTGGTTGGTTATGTAATTAATAGCGAATCAAAACCGGTTGGATTTATTTTGTATAAAATGTTGATCTAATTCATACTGTGAGTGCTTGGCTTTTGCAGCACTAATATCAATTGAAACGTAGTCATCCCGAGCTGTTATCGTGTTAAAACGCGTCTAGTAAAGGTCGAGACTTCTAGAACTCCTGGTCGTCGGATGTACAATATTTCATCGGTTTTCAGTGGATTTGATCAGCCCACGCTTAGCCACAGGGGCGTATAGTGCAATTAGAATGACACCATCACCATTGAGTTGGACAGTTTATCACCGTGACGCAAAGCGGTCATGAAATTGCGTGTTGGTTAATGTATACAATGCATACATTAGCTTCCATTAACTTTCCACCGCATGGAGATGGGCTTTATTTGTACGAAGATAATCGCAGAATTTAAACGAAAGCCTTGCAGAGACATCGGGCGCGACAGAGGGAAGAAACAGTTCATAATGTTCATTCCCGAACATTAGATAAATATTTGTTCACTTTAAGCCAGAACATCGCAACATATATTGCCTAAGGCCTTTGCGGTCTGTGTAGTACCTTTACTTGATCAATTTGAGCGCCTGAATGGTAACTCTATGGTAACTATAGCTCTAGCTGGATCAGTTAAAAACACCTTGTCATTTCTCGGGTCGTAACGCTGGTCAGCTCATACTGGATCAGTTCCACCAGGACCTAGGACTGATACAGCCAGTTTCCGGAAAATCCGGGCTTTCGTCGCGCTTTACGCACTTTTCCCCGGCGCAAACGTTCCAGAATCCAATCATTACGACTCATCCCGACGAGTATGATTACAGTTATGATAAAAACATATTTTGCATGGCAAATGATCATCATTCTTGATAATCATTGTATTTAGCAAAACATTTCAAACGGAAGCTCGCCTGTTTTCGTTAATATGTTTTTTTTCATATGGCAGCTGTAAAAAGCACTCATTATAAAACGAATGCCATTGTTATGTGCGATTCTAACATTTCGGCATATTTTTTTACCGTCCTTCTAGAGAAGATGATGCCGTACACTGGTCTGGAGGATATTTCACTCTTCAAAATATCTGAAAGAATGTTCCGGGGACTGACTTCAAGACTTTAATCGTTTTGAGAACGCTCATCTTCAACTTGATCACCTTCGCTTGAAGCTTAATGTTCAGGTTCTTATTTATATCCGTAGCATCTTATAGCACTTGTAGCACAGGCGGCAGTTTGATGGTTCGAGGAAAATATTTTCAAAAACGCCTGGTCCAGATAGTTTCTCATCAAGAACTTTATTGCACAGTCAGAAATGCAATAAACTACTTCAGAATCATTTACTTTCGTTTTTGCATCAGAAACACCGGATAATAGGGTAATTTGGCATCAATTCATAAAATCCGGAAGGTCAAAGCATGGTTTAATGAATAGAGTCTTCAGATTCAGGACTAGTCAGCTTGTTTACCAAATTAAAACCCTATCAAGAATTTATGAGGAGTGATCGTATGAATAGTAGATGCAGCTTACAAGCAGTATGAGTGATTTAAATAGCTTCAAAGAGCAGTATCATCTGCGTAGAACGAGATACACACTACAATATGGCGCAGCTTGGTCAAAATTACCCCGAATGGGTTATTTGAACTGATTAAGAACTGAAGAATACCAACGAATTAGAAACTTATTGCAATTCATGTGAACTTGACGTTAATCCCGTAAAGGAGGGGAAGTTTTTACATCTGATTCTATAGTTTTAAACACTAGAATTTTGATTTTTGAATGTTTCGCGCCTGGACATATCAATAAAGTTCAAATGGCCAGTCTTTGAAATGAAGATAGCTATTGTATTGTACACTATATACTTCAATTCAACCAACATCTTACATATCTCTGGAAACCCAATTTTTCTCTGAAAAAAGTCAAACGTTGGCTTTATCGCTTACAAATCAACTATAAACATGTGGTGAGATCAAAACAAACAGCTGATTAACGGGGTACTGCTATTTTTGTTTTTTCAACCAAATTTTTAACGGGACTCACAAAAAGAAAACTATTTTGAAGAAATGCACTCCAGAAATGCTCGGAATGACCTGACAGAGGCTCCAGGAGGGAGTCTCGAAGCGTCGTATTGCGACAGAGCTCGGTATTTCTGAATCAGCTCTGAGGAAGAGGCTCATATCAACAACCTTCAGTACGAGTTTAAGCAAGCTACAAAACTGGCAGGAAAGGAGTGGGCTTGTAGCTTCATGAGGAAACATATATATTTTTTCAACAATGAGTTATTATATATTTTTTTCATATTTTATAACAATGAGTTTCAAATAAATCTGGTAAAGGTAACTATGTATTTATAAACTTGATTTGTTAATAAAAAGAATTCTTTTTCAAATTTTGGACATTTAATATTGTCAGTCTCCTCCCTCCCAAAAATTTCCACGTGGTATGTGGATGGTTATCATATTTCTAGGAGCCAAGAATCAATCAGCACATAAAAAAATCATGCTCGGCCATAACACCCACCCTTCTCCAGCCATAAAACATCATTCAACACTCCCCTCCTCTCCAGTGGATAGTGCCCACACTCTAGTAATGATGCTTCTTCCGCTGGTAATGATAAAGCATTTTTTTGTTGCAAGTTATCTCAGAAGTTCAATTCAATATGTGCGCACTTTGGGGCAAAAGTTTGCATTTGTTTTTTTTGTATAAAAATAGATATGTGTCCAACTACAAACAAAACTGGAGAAAATCTTGTACTACGCTTCGAAGGTAATATATATATATATATATATAGTTACAATATAGTTACAACTTGGTAAACAAGACAACAGTTAGGTGCGCACCGTTGCCCCGCACTATTCTATTGACCTTCAATTCAGTTCGAATGAAAGGGGCTGTCTTTTGAGAATTGAAAATACTTTTTTTCTATTTTAACATTTCACAAACAAACATTTATAGGAGAGGAATCCACAATTTGTCTGAGGGATAGGTGAAATGACATATTTTGGGGTTCTCCTGAAATTATGAGTTTTCTTCATCGAAAAACCGGACAATTTTAAACCGCACAATATGAACTCTCACTTGACATAACAGTAACAATCGTGACAAGAGAGTACTGTTGAAAGAGGAAGAGGAAGAGGAAGAGGAAGAGGAAGAGGAAGAGGAAGAGGAAGAGGAAGAGGAAGAGGAAGAGGAAGAGGAAGAGGAAGAGGAAGAGGAAGAGGAAGAGGAAGAGGAAGAGGAAGAGGAAGAGGAAGAGGAAGAGGAAGAGGAAGAGGAAGAGTGTCTTGGTTTTTTCTTAACTCTCCGGTCAGCATAAAAGTCGCAAACAAATACAGTCTAGGAGTATAAAATAAAATGAAATCCAATATTAGGGAAAAACTAGAAGGGCGTTCAAGGCCGCATTGCTAACATGCGACTACGAAACTATTGCCGGCGAGAACGAATATGAAGGATGAAACTATTTTATACACATATTTAGTGCTTGTCTACGAATGAAGCCAATGTTACCGTCGAAATACGGAACAATTAAAAGTTGCCGCTGTAGAATGTTGTTCTTGGTTTTTGTGTAAAATTTGTTCTTTTTTTGGGCAGAGATTCAAATAATTTTTTTATATATACAAAGAAAATTGTAACTAAAGGGTGTGTCACATCAAATTGCATCACGGAAAAAACGCTGTAGAAATTTAATTTTCAGGAATTATATCTTCAGCTTTCGCTTATAATCAGATAAGAGTGTATAGATCACGTTGGCCATGCTTCACTGTCAATTTTTCGTAAATTTGGAAAAATGTCGTCGAACGAAAAAGAGCGTCGTGAATTAATCCTGTGCACTCATTTCGAGAATCCGGAGTTGTCACATCGGGACATCTGTAAGATGCTGGGAATCGCCCAATCCACGGTCAGCAGAGTACTAGAACGATACTTCGAGAACCTAACCATCGACCGGAAGGTGAAGAACGGCAAAAATGGATGCTCCGTCAGTGAAAAAGATCACAAGGATGTCGCCAATAAGCTGAATATGTCAAGTTCATTCGTCCAGCGGACCAAGCAGCGGGAGGGTCTGCGTACATATAAGGTTCAGAAGGCTCCTAACTGTGACGAAAGGCAAAACATGGTGGGGAAGACGCGAGCCCGGAAGCTGTACACCGAAATGCTGACGAAGCCGCATTGCCTGGTAATGGACGACGAAACCTACGTCAAAGCGGACTTTCGTCAGCTGCCGGGCCTGTTGTTCTTCTCCGCAGAGGACAAATTCAGCGTTCCGGAGGAGATTCGCAAGCAGAAACTATCCAAGTTTGCCAAAAAGTACATGGTGTGGCAAGCGATCTGCTCCGCGGAAAGCGGAGCGCCCCTTCGTGATGACCGGCACGGTAAACGGGCAGGTTTACCTTAAGGAGTGCCTACAGAAGCGCTTACTACCACTATTGAAGCAGCACGAGGGCCCGACCATCTTCTGGCCGGATCTCGCTTCGTGCCACTATTCAAAGGACGTGTTGGAGTGGTACGAAGCCAACGGGGTCACCTTCGTGCCAAAGGAAATGAACCCACCCAACGCGCCGGAGCTTCGCCCAATAGAAAAATATTGGGCGATTATGAAGCAGGCCCTCCGGAAGAACCCAAAAGTTGTCAAATCGGAGGCGGACTTCAAGAGAAAATGGATTTCTGTTCAAAAAAAACTACAACCTGACGTTGTACAGAACCTTATGGACGGGGTAAAGAGGAAGGTGCGAGCATACGGGCTTGGGCTCGAAGTATGAATAAAAAGAAAATGCCAAAAGTTGTTTAATAGTTTTTATTTTACTGTCTAAAATTTTCAAAAGGATCGGTCTGCTGGGCGAATTTCTACAGCGTTTTTTCCGTGATGCAATTTGATGTGACACACCCTTTACTATTCATAGCCCACTGTGCCACAAGAACGATATAACGCATAGACGAGATATAAATCTCGCCAAACTGTCACTGACACTTAGAGGCGAATGAACTGCAAAGTTTAAAGCCTCTTTAAAACAAAGAATCAATCAATCAATCACTGGACACTGTCACTGGTGATATTGACCGGAAACAGGAAGGATGGAAGGAATAGATGAAATGGAAGGAAACGGAACGAGGAAGTTTAAAAGGAAAGCGGAGAGGATTGGCGCGGCGATTGATGTCAGAGATAGGGAGATAGAGATAGACGTGAAAAAGGAAAAAAAAATCTAAACAAAGTGCAGAAAAGAGGTGATTATTCTACAGTTAAATGTTGTGTGAAAATGAGAAACTAGAAGAGAAAGCTGAAGAGACCCTAGTGAGCTCTCGGAACGCTCTGTCCCAGCGTTCGGAACGCTTTAACCCTTTCGTTGCCCCGTCACCCAGATATGGGTGACACTTTCCCCGTTCAAATTGAATAGGATTTTCAAAAGGAATTTGATAACGCACCAAGCGTGACTATAGGATATGTAGAAAAATAATAAAATTGTAACCATATTGCTATAATGTGTATACTATACTTTTCATTAATTTATAGTGTGGATGGTTTGTATGGCAGCTTTTTGCAAAACCCATTTTATATGACTTTGGCATGTGTTATTGTTGTCAATTCATCTTCAAATTAAATAAAATATTGCTACATCATGTGAAAGTTGTCTACAAACTAAGTTTGATCTTCATTTATTTATCCGCAGTTTGGGCTCCGCAAGAAACTCAGAAAAGTCGCTTTGGGCGACGAACGTGTTAACGCTCTGTACCAGTGAGTTACCCAGCGAGCCGAGCCAGTGCCAAAAAAAAAGTGAAATACTAACCAAAAAAATTTAATACAATAACAATCTATTTAGTTAAATTCAAGTTCCTTTATCTATCAGACCAGCTCATTCTATTCCGGTGATGTTAAATTGTTCCTCTACTCGCGTATTTGTATGAGTCCTCCCGAGATCGGAAGCCGACACTGAGGAATGATACAGATGAGCTAGCTGGACAAAGGAGCGAGCAAAATGTTACTTCCAATTACTTGCACTGAGGGCGCGACGACGATTTACAAAGTAATAAAAAGCCAATTTGAGCGGATTGTCAAAACTCTCAGCAATCACATACACTGTTGATTGCTTGTTCTTTAGAGCAACACTCGAACATTGAATTTATTCAATATCCAAATAGTTTTTCAGTATCTCTAAGCAGAATTACATCTCTAACGCTCCCAAAAACATCATTTCCCAAAGAAATAATTCATAAATTATGCTATGCAGCACCTAATGCAGAATGATAACAGAAAATGGGGAACCGTCACCAAAAAGTCATTCTCGATTCATCGGTCATTCGGCAACGGCAGCGAGGTCTTCCAATTTGTTTTTCTCAAGGCCGAGAGTTTAGTTCAGTTTTCAGGCCTTTTAGCATTATTAAAAAATAATGTTCGAAAATAATTATATCTATATATATATATAAAAATAGATTTCTGTCTGTCTGTCTGATTCTTATGGACTCGGAAACAACTGAACCGATCGACTTAAAAATTTGTATGTAGGGGGTTTTTGGGGCCGGGGAAGGTTTTTACGATAGTTCGAGACTCCTTCCCCTCTTTAAGAGAGGCTGCCATACAAATGAAACAAAAATTTCAGCATAACTCGAGAACTATTCAAGCAAATGGAACCAAATTCAGCATGTGGAGGTTTTAGGGTGCAATAAATGTTTCTATGGTGGATAGACACACCTCCCCCCTCCCTAAGGAGGGGCTGCCATACAAATGAAACACAAATTTCAGCATAACTCGAGAATTATTCAAGCAAACAGAACCAAATTCAGCGTGTGATGGTTTTAGGGTGCAATAAATGTCTCTATGGTGGATAGACACACCTCCCCCTCTCTAAGGGGGGGTTGCCATACAAATTTTAGTATAACTCGAGAATTCATCAATTCATTCTAAGGGAGGCCTTCCATACAAAGGAAACATAAATTTCTTTATAACTCGAGAATTAATCATGCAAACGAACTCAAATTCGGCGTGTGGACGTTTTAGGGTACAATGAATGTTTCTATGGCGGATAAACACACCTCCCCCTTCTCTAAGGAGGGGCTGCCAAACAAATGAAACACAAATTTTAGTATAACTCGAGAATTTGCTTGATTAACCCAAAACGAACCCAAAAATATATATTTATATATTTTGGGCGGGACGAAGTTTGCCGGGTCAGCTAGTAATAAATATAATAATATAAACGAGAACAAAAAACACACACGAAAAACAAAATCACTGACCAATCATGACTGAGATGGATTTTTAAGCAAATACTCAGATTTATAGATTTTGTGATTTCAGTGGCTTGCTTTCAAAACAGTTTTTGAGCTGTGTGGTTTTTGGGTCAATAATTAACAAACATCACCCGTACACATTTCATCTTTTGAATGAATTCATTATCAATCAAAACCTTGCACCCCAAACGTAATTACAAATTTTGAATTACACCCAATTACAGGAACGAAAGACGTGGTCGTACGTCGAAATACAAGTGATGAAAAAATACAGCCTCCAACATGCAATCAACGTTTTTCTCTGTTACGGAGAGGGATAGGAAAGGTGTTGTTTTTTATGGGTGGCTTATTCCTACGATGTTCGGATACGGAAAATTTCTGAAGCAGCGATTTGTATCTCAACATACCAAAGCAAAAATATTTGGAAATACGGATAGGGTTGTAATACACGAAGCGTGGAAGTTAATCGCTTGCGAGAGGATCAATACTACTCTCTCTCTCAACGTTTGTATATCCAGCGGCTGGAATAGAACATACAGTGAGAGATAGGAAACATAGTTGAATACTCTTTCCATTACTAACATTTCACTGTCCATTTCACCCCACTAGTAAAATTATTTCAATAATTTAAAAAAAAAATATGAAAAAAAAACAAAAATGGTTTTACAGGACGAACTCGATTATGGGTAGTCTTCAATTTTTTTTTCACTATATATAATCTAATCGATTTTTTTTTCTCAATTATTAATTTATCATTCAATTATTTAAATTATTTATTTATTTTTTCAATGTTTATATCTTAGGAATTTATTTTAGAGGATTTCAACTATGACAGAGTTATTGATTTTTTATTTTTTTTTGTTTCCGGCTCTGTTTGCTTTAAAATGGCTCTAATTAAAAAAGAACGCTACGTAGGACGATTCTGTTGCTTCCATTTGTAAGATGAGAAAATTTAATACAGAATACAGTTGTGAAACATCCAAATTAGTGGATTTAAGTAACTTTTTGGAAGTAAAACACTTGAAAGTGTGAGTTTTTTTATGTCGTTATTATTAACCCCATTGAACGACAAGTTATTTTCAGTCAGCACTGAAATGTTACTTTTTTTCCGGCTCTGTATGCCTTAAAATGGCTCTACTTTCAGTCAGCACTGCTCTGGCACACAAGTATATTAAAGCGATAGATCGATATGACTTACAGATACTGCTCTCATAAGAAGCATCAAACCTCAATAATTTCTGGCGAGTCCAGCTCGTCATTGTCAATTTGTTCAGGAAAGATTATGACGAGCTGGACTCTTCATTTCCGTTCAAGGAGTTAAATCAGCTCTAACAGAGAGAAGTTTGTTCTTGGCATCCAACTTTTTTAATTTTACTGCAATATCATTCTACACAATTTCTGGCGAACCTACAATAAAAATTATCAAAAATAAAGATTTTCATTCCACTCTACTTATAATAGCCAATTGACTTTCATCTTAACGTTGAAATATTACATTTTTACTTGAAATAAGTCATAACTGAAATATATAAAAACACCTTAAACTGTATATAATCGAATCTGAAATTGTATATAAAACAATCATATATAATTGAGCCCGACCTGTATATTTTTGTAAGTATGTTGAGCGCTCGACTACAATGTTTTTAAAGTTTACAACACTCCTATTAGAACATCCCATTTGATAGAAAAGTGTTAGAACTGCTTCACAACAAACTGTAGAATAAGCTTCTTTTATTAGCGACACGTTAGGCGGCTCGCACACCGCAGCAATGAGCAACTAGCAAACTGCAATACGCAATATACAACAGGCAACATATTTTGTTGTTCTTCGCATACCAGAGCAATAAAAACCCCTGACATTATGCAAACAATCGGCTAATGTACGAAACTTGTCAAAATATGGGCGATAAGTTGCTCTTCAACCGACACGCTTTGTTGCTAGCGACATGTGTTGCTCTGTAAAGGCGACAGCAATATCGTATTGCGTCGGTGTGCGAGATCAACAAAAATTAAATGGAATAATCCATTGGCGATAATATTGCGTATTGCATGTTAACAGTTGCTAGTTGCTTATTGCTCCTGTGTGCGAGCCGCCTTAAGCTTCCAAATGACGTAACGTAAAGTCGCGCGCTTCACAGCCGATATTTATATAGCATAGAAATGTAAGTAGGGGGGGGGGGGGGGGTACTTTCGGAAATCACGCATTGCATGATTCGCGTTTTGGTGCGCAAAACTTCACAAACAGCGAAACAGTGGATAATATAAATTTGCGGAGAACCCCTGGCGAAAACAAACACACAGTCCAATGCGAAGGTTCCGCGGGAGAAGCAATCAAGAGTGAATTTGCCCACCATCTGCTCCGAAAGAGGCTAATTTCGTAAGGATGCATACGGATTAGAGCGTTGGGTGCCGAGGTCATTAAACTCATCGGGATGGAAAATGTTGGTATAGGTACCTTTCGAGATGCGATTTGGGCATTTGGATTTAAGTTCAAGGCTGTGCGATGCAGAGGACAAGGTCCTGCGATCGTGGCTGCGGCTGCTGACAAGTTACCGGGTGGATTAACCGTGTATTGTATGGTAATTTTCTTGATCTCCCTATTTGTCGAGTTGTGGGGCCCGCGAAAAATGATGGTGTCACGATTGTTCTGATTCGCGATGTGATGTGACTAATAAGGAGAGATTCATTTGGTTTCTGCAAAAGTGG
The DNA here is from genome assembly GCF_029784135.1 of Toxorhynchites rutilus septentrionalis. NCBI lineage: Eukaryota > Metazoa > Arthropoda > Insecta > Diptera > Culicidae > Toxorhynchites > Toxorhynchites rutilus. Next base: position 141,007,204 of record NC_073744.1, on the reverse strand, counting down.
GGCATTTGGAAGTGTCTATTTCACGGGCAGTCACCAGATTGCGCAAATAATAATAATAATCAATTGGTCTGTTTGTAGATTAACAACGAGATGGAATGTTGTTTATCTTCTGATAAGATTGCCACTTTGCGGAGATTGGTGGAATTAATATTTACACCGGTTTAGTCAGTTGTCATCACACTGAGTTACATTCTTCAGCGATCTTGAACGTTACAATTAACGCGTGTCTTTTCGTAACGAACGTGATGTCCGCAATGCTACTTCAACGTTGCACGCTCGATTTATTGTTGGCGATAATAATAATCACGGCTGCATTCCGGAGCAGGAAGCATGTCCGAGTTTTTGATTTTTGTTTCATTTTTAATGCCTTTAATCCGGACAGGATTAAAGTGTATGCAGGTCTGCGAAGGGCATGATCTCAAGGCGACTTTCAGATACTTTTGGTGTACCAAAATATTGAACTTTCAATGATGACACTCACCTTAGCATACTGCTAAGGTCGCGATGAGTTTCATCAATCATTTTTTTTAAATAACAACAGAACAGATATATCACCGATAACTAAGACAGTAAACGACGCCAGTGGAATTACCTTCAACGGATAAACTCTCTGAAAACCCGTCAATTAAAAATCATCTTGACAAGCAATTTCACACTATCCAATCAGCGTTGTAAAATGATATCTGACCATTCACGGTATGACCACGTCGCCTGTTTGCAAGCACTTCCGGTTCACCGTGAGATTCCGGCATAATCTTGGAAGGAAGAAGCTGCGAAAGTTGCTTTCCTTGAAAGTTCTAGCAGATTCGATTGTTCCCAATGACTTCCTTCCAGCTTCTCAGGTTCGATTGTGCCATAAAGCATACAACCTGATATTATTTTTTTTTCCTACAGCTTAAGCGCCAAGATATTTATTTCTTGGAACGGATTGCCGTGTGTCTCCGCCGAAGGTGCGCACAGATCTCGGCTCGTCGATAGCAAAGTCCCTCCTCGTGAGCGACGCTTATGGGAATATGTATCAAGTCTTCGGTCGGTCAAGTGTGGACAGAGGGGGGAGGCGCACGGCGAGGGGTACACGGTTTTCATTGAGAGGACCCATTTAGCCATCTACGGTATCAATTCCTTAAAAGGGAAGCAGTTTGCCTGAATAATAATAACCTATAACTAGCCGAGAGACCTGGTGGCTTTGCGGCATTCAGCCGGTCCGTTGCACCGCCGGACTTGAGGTTTCCAGCATAAGCTGAGATGTGCGACATGTTTTTTTCTTCGCTCCATACACTAATGAAATGAAAAGTAAACTTGGCGGATTAAAAGAGAAGCACACATTGGCTGGCATAAAAGCTGATTCTGGGTATGGTGTGTGGAGGCTAATTCGATTTTTAGGAAGCAGCGATAAGTGAGAACGCATGTCTATCGCTTGAGGTTTAATGTATTTTTACTGCGAACGGGAGATGATGCGCGAATTGAGTCGCACCATGCAAGTTTCTGTGCGATTGAGGATATTGCTGAATTTGGTTTGATGTTATAGAAGGTGAAAAGGCGAAATATTTTAAATATTTATCTATGCAGGTAAGATAATTTACATTATGGACGAAGTGTACATTGCAAATGCGGTTGATGAAGAACATTTAGCAAATTAACATGTAGGGACGGACACAGAAAGTAATTGTAACGAGAATAAAAGCACAGATTAGGTTAATCGATAGAATATTCCACACTTATCTACACCAAACTTATTGCGACATTGAATTTGGGCATCCGTATGAAGTACTCCCCTCTGAAAAACTTTTAGCGATAGGCTAATCAGACTATTCATTCAATTAATTTCCATTAATTTATTCTTGCGTTTTCTAAGAATAATTCTATTTCAAAGATTTTTTTTGAATTTTTTTTTGTGATTTCGGTGAAATCGGGGTTTACGATTTTTTTTGATGCCATATGTCTTAAAATTAAATTTGAAATTTTAATTTTTAATTTTTTTTTGCAAAAATCGGCATTCTGGAACTTTTTTTTCTTCGAAAAGTATGGTTTTGGGTGCCAACAAAAACGAAAAGTATGGTTTTGGGTTCCAATAAAAATAGTTATCTCGATTTTCCATAAGAACTTGCTACGAAATGTTGATTTGCACGATAATATACCCTATGTATTCGGACTTCATTCACTGGTGCCACAAACGTAAAAATATGAGTTTTTTTGAAAAACAAAAAAAATCACCGAAAATCGAGATTTTTTTAAATAAAAGTTTGACGCCAAATGTTTTAAAATTGCATTATTCGTCGAGATTTAGACTTATCTCGTTTTTTTTTGTCAAAAAAATGTGTTTTTTTAGCACTTGGTCGTTTTTTCGCCTGAAAAATCGATTTTTGATAATTTTTTTTTGAGATAACTGTAAATTTCGACGTGTCATGCAATTTGAGGACATGGTATTAATTTTTTTTAAGCTCTGATTTACGGTGATTTTTTGGTTTTCAAAAAACTTAATTTTAACGTCTGCGACACCAGTAAATGAAGTCCGAATGAGCTAATATTTTGCATAGGGTATATTATCGTGCAAATCAACATTTCGTACCATGTTCCGAATGAAAAATCGAGATAACTATTTTTATTGGTACCCAAAACCATACTTTTAGTTTCGTATTGCAAAAAAAAAATAAGTCCCAGAATGCCGATTTTTACAATTTTACAAAGATTTTTACAAATTAATCTCAAATTTTTGCGTTACTCGAAAATTAATCTGGCAAATGGTACCAAATTTTGCATGTGGAGGTTTTAGGGTGCAATAAATGATTCTATGGTGCTTAGATCCTCATCTTCCCTCTCTAAAGGGGGGCTGCCATACAAATGAAACACAACTTTCTGCATTACTCGAGAATTAATCAAGCAAATGAAACCAAATTTGGCATGTGAACGTTTTAGGGTACAATAAATGTTTCTATGGTAGCTAGACTCTCCATCCCCCTTTGAAAGGGGGGGGGATTTGATTGATCTGGAAACAGAAGAAGATATAGGAGTGAGTTTCATCACATTTCATCAATCCATTTCCAATCCATACCAATAAAAAAGGATCGCCGAATGTGTTGATAAGAGCAGAACTCGAGGAAGGAATTGTCCGATTCAGGGCTGTCTGTATTCTATCATATTTTCTGTATAAAATATTTATTTCATTTAACGGAGAAACATGTTATTTGCAAGTGGTTGAAAAATCTTGAACGAGAATTGAGTCTGAAAATAATCTGATATTATAATGACGAGTTTTGTTAGAAATACTAGGAATTTTATAGTAAACGGTAAATTCAACGGGGTCGATTAGAAGATCAATTAATGAACAGTCCTGCGATTGGACCCATGAACTTGCTCATAGTAAGAAAACGAGAATGTTTGAAGGTATTGATAATAAAAAACAAATTTTGGGCGGGACGAAGTTTGCCGGGTCAGCTAGTGCGTATATAAAATAAATCGACTATAGATTAAGTGATTCATCGCGCATAAATGAAATTCGTCGGTGGTTTTCCAACAATTTAAATTTTCAACACGCGGTAGCAGCAATTATCTCCGAGCAACAGGCGCCAATTCTTGTAAATATGGAGGCTGAGGCACGATCGTGATGTTGTTTTTGGCAAAAAAAAAGAATCACCACAAGCAATGATAAGTGATCAGAAACATTTTTGTGATGAAATAACATGAACTGTTTATATTGGTTCGATGGTATTGAAATCCCTGATAATCTGAAAAAAAAATTAAAATCAGAAAAGACCAAAAAATTAAAACACAAGAAGTAAGAAAAATGTGAACAGTGTAATAATATTAAAAACATGGAAAATATTTAAAGGAAAGAATTTTTTTTTAAATCTTTGAAAATGAAAAAAAACCCAAAAAAATATATTTTTTATTAATTTGTTTATTTTTACAGGCTCAGTTACATAAGTTTTAAGGAGCCGAATTCTTAACTATATTTTTAAGCTATATATAAACAACTTCCTTATTCTATGGTTAGTAAGGTAGAAAACCGATTACTCGCGGTTGACTCGAGTTTAGAAGGATGACATTTTTTCAGGAAAAGGATGGGATATAAGGAGATTATAAAAGTGTTGATGATCAAACCCAATTCTTAAATCTATTCGTATATCTATAGTGTATTTACATTTCAATTTATTCTACTGTTTTTAGCAAGGGACCCAACTACTCGCAAAGGAAGAGAAGGGTCGAAAAATATATTAAAAAATATTGAAATTTTGGAAACCTGAAAAATCTGAAAAAAAAATTAAAAAATTATAACCTGAGAAATTTAAAAAAAGATATAAAAAGTCTACAAAATATTAAAATACAAGGAATATGAAAAATATGAAAAATCTAGAAAAAAAAAGAAAATGAGTAAAGGCTAAACAAATTTAAAACATGAAAAGTGAGGAAAATATACAAAAATAACTAAAAATTTAAAAAAATAGAAAAATCTGTTTTTTTAAATTTAGAAAAAAATTAGAAATATAAAATAATATAAAAAATATTTAAATATTTGAAATCTGAACAAATTGAATAAATATAAAATTATGAACAAAAATATTAAAATTCTTAAAATTTTGTAAATATGAGGAATAAAAAAAACCAAAAATCGAAAATCTAAAGAAAAATTAAATTTATAAAAAACCTGAAAAATAAGAAAAATGTGGAACGACACAAAAAATGAAACTTTAAAAAAGAAGAAAAACAGTATCAAAAATGTTAAAAATATCAAAAATATGATTTTTTCCTTGATTCGAGATTTAAAAAAATTGAAAATTAAGTGTACGGATGGCGCACCGTTTCACTGGGAGAAACGTCCCTTTGGACGCATAAACTCGAAAGTCCACAGCAAAAACTTCATTAGAAATTAGTTTTGAATAGAAATGATCATGTCTTCGTGGAAACGGTAAAAAAAAACGAAAACAGCGAAACGTAAACATACGCGTTGCATTTTATTTAGGCTGACCAAATAGTTCAGAAATAAAAACGGGACGCGTAAACCAAAAAAAAAGTGCAAACATAAAGACATAATAGGGGTACTGGGGGCAAATTAGTCACCTGCTTGTTTGGTAGTATAATTGTTGACTATAGATGCCGTATTGATAGTCACCTTATGTTTGAAGAATTTAATGACTTTCGAGTCACCCTGTACTTCAGTAGAGCTGTCACATGTCAAAATACAAATAAAAACAGAAATTACTCTCTCGATAGCCATCCGGCCGTAGTTCTGTGTGCATGGTATCTAATGAATTTCTCGTGAAATTTAGTTTATTCAATCTGATATATTGGATAAATCATCAGTTTGGACGACTGTACACATATTCTAGTAGAGGTGAACAGATATTTTGTTTATTCTCAGCGAGAAAAAAAGTGGTCATAGGTAGACCCTGGATGAATATGCCACTCCAACTAAACTAAAACTCGTTATGCGGAACGTTATGTGTTTCTTACTACGTTTTTGTATGCAAGAGAAAATTTAAATTGAGACTTTAGGTGAATACGCCAAGCTTATTTCATACATGTAGCTACCATATCAAATATGATTTGAACAAATTTGGACGAAAAAACACGCATAAATCTATCTTATTTAGCTTGATATGTGCGGGTGACCACTTTGCCCCCATTAGGTGACCACTTTACCTCCAAGCAGAAAAAAAGTTCGATTATATTCGAGGTATATTCGAAGATGTATTTTTCATTTTTTGCATGCCATGCTGGTGGCAGTTGGGAACGTGAATGCTCTCCCAAAACTGGTGGTACGTTTTTCTCAGTATCTAGTGGATACCGATACCGATATTGCGGAAACTGGCATGTAAAACTGTTAAAAATAAATTATCTAAATTGTTATGTAGCTGTTTTCTGATATCTATGCGTACCATTGCAAAGAATGATTCGGAAATAACCTTTGCATGAATTAGAGAAACAGTAATCAGTCTGTCGAGTGTATTCCTCGATCATATTCGTCTTATTTTTGTAGACCTAGCGTCGTCGGTCTCAAAGGAAATAAAGTCTGTTAGTGATTACTGTGAATAATTTGTAGATGCTGTGCATGATTCAGTTTTTGTATCATGGGATATCAAAAAAAAAAAAAATGAATAAATACACCACCTACATCTGAATGATGATTCAGAGAAGGGTTCCCTATATTTTATGTTGTTAGTTTTAAGTGTTTCGGGAAAAGCGAGAAAAATTAAAATTAAGTCTAGAACAAATAGTGAAGAGATTTTGCTTTGTGGACCACGTGATATGTTAAATTAATGGTTTGATAAGGTCCACTGTCAGAATGAAACCGTAATATAAATTGATTATTTGAAATTAAGGAACAGCCATTGACAGTTCCCAAGAACGTTACATGATTTTTCAAGTAAGTCTCATCGGCTACACATTGTTTCCTCGTCCGAGTTTCTTATAATTAAACTGAAACCAAAAATGATCAATGGATCCTCCTCTTATAATTACCCAGGCCACCTTGATTGATTATCTTCCTTACAATCTATCCTCTATCCGTGTCCAGCATTCCACACCGGCAATCATTGCTCACCGCCCAGAATTAGCGCTGTCAATGAAATCAATATCTTGCAGATCTCCCCTTTCCTCGCATCCGACAGACCGCCGCCGACTCGTCGTTCTTTTTTTTTGCATGGGGTACTAAAAACGGCAACAACAAGTCGCGCGAGCCCAAAATCGCTAAGTCCAAGTATAGTCACTGAACGTTCATGACGGCGGCATATACACGAGACACCTCACGCGATGCCGTCCCTTCCAGTCACCCGCGCATATCACCCGGCATCAATTAGACAGTGGTTGGATATGCATCCGCACTTGCCACCTTCTCCCATCCTACCCCCAAACCCTTAGAGCGGGCGGTGGGTGGTCGGGTGCTGAGCTGCACCCGGGGTCTCGGAGTGCACGAGAGGCGAAAAGGTGTGAGTTTTGGGGGGAATCTTGGAAGTGATCATCGAGAGAGCCCAATTTCAGCGTGCCGTGGAGCCTTTGCGGTCAGTGTAGAATTTGCTATCAAACTGACTAGACGCGAGATGATTAACGTGGTTGGTGGCTTACAGATGTGTTTGCAGTTTCCAAGTGCTACCGTTTAGAGTGAACGACAGGAAGTGTGTAGGATATACGTATCGGCTCACACGATGTAAAATAAAAATGCGTTGAGGTGAACAGAGCAGTTAAACTTGTGCAATTAGGCGTGATAAGTAGTGTTGGCTGATTAAGACTGCGTTCGGCGCCTTTCCGAACTAATAAATGTAAGGACTGTTTCTTTGTGTTGTTGTTGTTGCATAAGCGAGACTCGCCTAGAACGTGTAAGCCGTAAACAAGCATGCAAAGTATTCTCGAGAAGTGATATATGGTTGCTAGGAACAGTCGAACTTCCGATGTGGTTTCGAATGAAGTGAAGTGCTGACAATTTGGAAACATTATAGAAAAGGTAAATTTTCAGGAAAATGAAATTATTTGAAATAGGACGAATGCTTCCATTTTTCAACAAGTAATATCATGATTCATTTAATTCAAACATACATAATCCAATGTAATCAAAAATTATACATCCCTCAAAATATAAAAAAAAAATTAATGAAAGTTTTGGTTTTTCAATTATTTAAATTAAAAAATCAAATAAACATTTGATAAATCATTGATTTTGATTCTTTAAAATTAATTTAAAAACAAGTTTTGTAGAGCTACTACAAAATGTATGTGTCAGATTGAATAAAAAATATGTAAAAAAACATGTGCATGAACTGTTAAAAATTCGACGATAGATCCACCACTTAAGTCAAAAGGTCAGGTTTGGAAATAAATTTTCAATTTTCGATTTTACCCCATTTTTTAACATGACATTTTTTGACATCGTTATGACTCAATAATCAACAATACCAACCAAAGGAACTAATAATCGGCCCTCTTATGATGTCCAAGATGTTCTGTCTAACGTTCGCTTTATTTACACTCGCCCTCAATACTTTAATTAATTGCTTGAGCGACTTGAGCGACAAACACGAAGTTTCACTCAAAACATATAATTCTGATCATTCACAAACATTTCATCAACCGTCGCATTTTCCCCCTACATTACCTCCCGTCATAAGAATATTGATGTGTGTATTGTATTCGAACAACAATGTGGTGGCGAGAACAACATAATTTCGAATGAATCAGTTGTTTCTGGGGAGCGGGGGGGGATGCTTTTGACATAGGACCATTTCTTTGATTTCTATATAGGGGGGTCACTCTACGAAAAATGTAACGATTCATTAAGAGTTTTCGAACGCATATCACTCAAAACCGTTATTGCGACATTTGTTGTTTTACATATCATTAGACAGGAAATTTATCCATCAATTTTTTGCTTCAAATGCGAACAGAAAATATAGTAAAAAAGTTAAACAATTTGATGATTGAAATGGGTATGTTTTTTTTCGATTGCACTAACTACTCGCTTTCCTCCCAGACGCAACGAGCATACATTCGGGCGTTAGCACACAATATTAAGGCAGTATTCTAGTCTAGAAATTTGATGAAAATCAAATTTTTTTTCCTTCATATTTCTGTAGTTTAGGCATTCAAGAATATACCCTAGAAAGGAATTATCGAAAATCCCATTATTTACTGAGTTAGAGCCATCTTAGTGATGGGATATCTAATCTAATACGGCTATAACAATGAACTTCAAACGCGTTTTTCTCGAAACTAGTTTTTTTCAAACTGGCATACACGATATCTCAAGTTAAAGGGCGAACACGAAATTATTGCGACACCGAAAATGTCATGCCAATTTTCTTATAATGTTTAGAATCAAACCAAAATTTTAGGGTAGTTATATACATATATTTACTTCAAAAATCAAAAGAAAAGTTAATCGATGGAGCCTAGAGTGTAAAATTGAACGCATTTTCGCTTGATGCCTTCCATCAAGGTTTTTACAGTGTCATCCGGTACCAGTTTCTCAGTTTTTTTCCATTTTCTTAACATGTCGTTCTCGTCTTTGACTGTCTTCTTGCTCTTCCGAAGTTCCCGCTTCATTATTGCCCAGTACTGCTCCACCGGGTGCAGCTCCGGACAGTTTGGCGGGTTCATGTCCTTTGGCATAAAATGGACAGAATTGGCCTCATACCACTCCAGGACACTTTTAGAATAGTGGCATGATGCCAAATCTGGCCAAAATAGCGGAGCTTCGTCGTGCTGCTGCAAGAACGGCAAAAGGCGCTTCTCAAGCACTCAGAAAAGGCTCACTCCTCAGTCCGCAAGAGCAGATGGCCTGCCAAACGAGATATTTGGAGGCGAACTTCGACATTTTCTTCTACTTAAATTTGTCGTCCACATCGAACTTGCTCTTGCCGGTGAAAAACTCCAACCTCGGAATTTGCTTAAAATCGGCTTTTATATACGTTTCGTCGTCTACCACACAGCAGCCATATTTTGTCAGCATCTTTTCGTAGAGCTACCGTTCCCGAGTTTTAGCCGTCGATTGTTGCCGCTCATCGCGGTTTGGGAAGTTCTGTACCTTGTATGTATGTAGTCCAGCTCTCTTCTTTGCATTCTGGACGTAGCTCTGCGACATGCCGATCTTTTTAGCCAAATCACGGCTTGAGACGTTGGAATTTGCTTTAATCATCCGCTTCACCTTTCCCTCCGTCTTTTTGTTCTCCGGTACCGGTTTTCCTTCAGCTCCTTTGCCGTGGTCCAACGTCTACTGCTCCTGGAACCGCTTCAATACTCTGGAGACGGTTGAATGGTGAATGTTCAACATTTTTCCCAACTGCCGGTGCGACAGGTCAGGAAATTCCAGGTGTTTGGAAAGAATTTGTTCTCTCGACTCGCGTTGGTTCACCTCCATTTTCGTTGAATCGAAAAACACGACTTCGAGTTTGACAGCATGTAGACAATACACATCAATGAGAAAGTGTGCAACATTTAGTTGATTTTTACCCAATGGTAAGAAAGTTATGTTGAATGTGTCGCAATAATTTCGTGTTCGCCCTTTATACTGAACCGATTCATGTCGAATTTATATGAATACAATCTGCAGGCATCTCTCTATCGCATGAATTTCTAAAAAAAATATTATTTAAATTTTACTATTTTAAAAAAATCGGGAAACGTAAGAAAAAACGTTTTAAACCACTTTTTTTTCAAACGGCCGCCACTTTGTCAAAAAGATGTTTTTGACTTGTCCGAGGTTCATGCGATAGCGGCATCTTTACTGATTTAGAATCTGTTCGATTTTCTTGTTTCAGATAACCAGAAGGGCTGGAATCGTGTACGCTATGGCATAACTTTTTTTTTTGAACCCCTTCACTTCATCAGCTTGTAACTATTCTAGTTATGAACAAGCCCACTTCACTTCCTCGAATGCACTTGCTCATTCTCCTTTCTCTTTTCTATACATAAGCAGAACTTAGCACCTATTGAGATCAGTGGCCATAGGATACTCAATATACATCACCTGGTTGTAAAATTATTCCAACCCCCTACAAACAGTGTTCCGGACAACGTGGCAACGAAGAAGAAATGCTATTTTTATCTATAATGTATTTTTGTAGTCATAGATTTATTTGACTTAGGCTTATATTTATGAAGATCCTAACTATTTAGACTTGTGTTTAAAATGGTAAATGATGACTCCTTGTCTTTTTCTGCATAATTGGAAAACAGAAGAACAGTGTAGTAATGGCTTCAATGGTATTGTTGTGTACATTTTTGAACAGAATGTGGTTCCGGATTCTAACACGTTATCTCATCTAACTCGGTCAAAGAATACTATTTCAGGAAACGTTTTTTTCAGGGCTTCCTTTTGATGTATCAAAAGAGAAAAAAAAAATACAAATTTGAACAATGAAAAAAATCAACTCAAGCAATTACTAAACACAATTACAGTCCTATGTCAAGATCCCGTCCGTGCCTTTAGGCTCACACCCATCAACTTTTTGACAAATAATCCGGTACTGATTCTGCACCAAAGGAAGTTGTTCGGTATTGCTGGTCTTAGTGAGCCGTACTCCAATCACCTAGAATATTCTAGTAGTCTTCCTCCACAGCGCGCAACCAAAAAGAGCGTTGTCTTGTTCCCTACCCATGCCGTCAATAACGAGCAACTTATCAGCGATCAACGAAAGGGTATGATTTAATATCTCCGTGAACAAAGAATAGAAGAAGAAGAAGAACGAAGGGGAATATTTTCCTAGAGCATAAATATTGGATCTCGCTGAGGCAAACTTTCAGTATCGTTCTAGATACTAAGCAATGAACATTGCTTGTTCTTCCTTGTTTTGCGTCATCACATGTTTTCGTTTCGGATTGGGCTGTGGACGCGAACAAACTACTCGCTGATGTCTCTGGCATTGCAATCATTACATCAAATTGACGCCATTCCATTAAGGTTCTGAACTACACAATTGTGTGGGGCAAACTAGGCTATCATCGGCTCACCAAGAAAATAATTGTTCAGGAATTTTGTGTGTGATTTTGTTTCGCATGACAGTAATAAAACTATCTCCACCAAGGATGATAGCTAAGCTAATCGAGACCGGAAATATTAATAGAAAGGGCACAAAGCGGAGGACTTGAACAAAATAACAGCGTAGTTCTACGTCAACAATATGGTCGTGTCTTGGACACGACCTCCTATAGTTTTTGACGTAGGATTACGTCTTGCATTACATTCTTATTTGCTCTCGTGTGCCTCGGCTCTGTTCTGATGCAACAAGCTCTTAGCTTTTTTGACGGTTTTGACCGAAAGTCGAGAAACGAATTTTCATAAACGGTCATTCTCGCGATGTTTCATTTTTATCGCTGCAACTGTGTGCATCTGTTAGACGCGTGTTTGATGATTCTACAAAACCGTTAAACCTTTTCATGGCCCCCGAAACTTTTTGCTAAAGAGTTATTTATGAAATTTTGACGTATTCGCAAATAATATCCGAAATGGATAAAGAAATGCAAAAAGTAGTCTAATTATTTTTCGAATGTTTCAAGTATGCAAAGTTGCTTAAATGAAACATGTCTTTACACCCACAACGTTTCACTACTATCTGAGATGGTAATGCCAACTCCTAAGACGAGTTGGCATGAAATTCGTCTTATCTCAAATAGTTTGGAGATAGCGCATAGGCAGGCAATTCATCTGTAATTCCTGACGTCCTTGCAACCCTTCTTGAATACCGGGAACACGAATGACTTCCTCCGCAAATTTTGCAAAGTTCCACAGAGGATAGAGCGGCGGAACAAAATGCTCAATGGTGTCGACAGGTTGCCTGAGCACTTCTTCAGAATAATAGACGGGATACCGCCAGGTCCAGCATTTGAAGAATTTCTTAATTTTTTCGAGGAATCGTGTACAATAACGGCATTTATTAACAGATAATTACGAACAGACGATAGGCTGGATACGTTACCAATAGGTGAAAAAATTTGATAGCTATTAGGTTTTTTTGTCAACCCAACTAGAGATCAGGCAACAATTTTTCCCAATGCTGTTATCACATATAGATGTTTAGCTCGATACAAGGGAAGAACGAAAAACATTGCAAACAGTGCTGCAAACATCGCATCGATTTTTTTGTCATCTTAACGCCATCTGGCGTTGAGTACTTCTATATTTTTGCATCAAACGCACACATTGTTGTTTTTATGCATTGCCAGAGGAAGATTGAAGCGTTCTCTGTGCGTTTTGATGATGTGATTATTCTACTTTAGCCAGCAGCGGGAATCGGAAGAGGCGCTAAGATGTGAATAGATCTACCTGATTGTTGTGGTACATGCGCTCGTTGATTCTTAGAAATGTGTTATAATCTGACGCTCCGCACGTTGGCTTCTCAATAAATTCCGGCCGCTTAGGATATTGGCGACTGGTTGACGAGGGATAAGCAACGTGTACATTGACATACGGACGCTAATCTCGAGCTTGTGTATTGTTCTCGAGAGAACAAGAATGAATCATGACATAACCATTTTTAGCTTCTTTTAAAAAATCACGCAAACCAATTCAGGGCCAACAAATTTTCCTACTAAAAAGTTTTTTTGTGAATTCGAACAATGTTTCCGGGTTAAGTAGCGCTAAAGTGCAGCCCCTTTGAGCCGAATGTGGAGAACGTATTATAAAGCTGAGAGAGCTGTGTATAGACACTCCTCCCTTCTCTCTGAGGGGAGGCTGCCATACAAATGAAACTCGAATTTCTGTATTACTCGATAATTAATCAAGTAAATGGAACCAAATTTTGCATGTGGAGGTTTTAGGGTGCAATAAATGTTTTTACGGTGGTTAGACATTCCATCCCCCTCTCTAAGGGGGAGCTGTCATACAAAATTCAACGGGGTCGATTAGAAGATCAATCAATGAACAGTTCTGCGATTGCAGCCATGAACTTGATCATAGTAAGAAAACGTAAATGTTTGAAGGTATTGATAACAAAAAACAAATTTTGGGCCAGACGAAGTTTGCCGGATCAGCTAGTAAACAAATAAACAAATTAGTGTGAAGAGTTCATACTTTAATTTCTACAATGCTTATTCTCGCCGACAATAATTACGTAATCCTACACGTAGTCATAGCTTGAAATCACCGTTCTGATTCAGTTTTGCGTAGAAAATATGAATAGACCGAAAATAAATAAGTGCCACTATTTGATCAGCATGCATCTTCTAGAGTCAGTAAACCGCTACTTGATCACGGAACGGATACGGGGGATCAGAGTGACATGATCGAAGAGGGTGTTATCCTTGCTGAAAATGGAGAAAATAGTAATTGTTTTCTCAGATGAAAAATTATTTAACATTGATTATGCGTCTAACTGAGTCAACCAACTAATATACATTATGGGAATAATTTAGTCTTCACTATCAGTATGACGAAAATGGTAATGACCTTGCATATTTGATAAATACTGTTTATAGTAGCTTTAATAATTGCCTAGTTATTTTCAAGGATTAAAAGATCTATATGTTCGTTACTTATAGTCGCCAACGATGGTGTCAAGAAAATACCATATCGGCTTATCGAAGCCATTGTCATCTGAGAAGAAATGCTTCAATGATTAACTATACGCTAAATTGCCTTAACAGTGCACAGATTGCATAAGTGATTCACAAGTTAAACAACTAATTTAATTTTACAATTTCTCTTTACAGTTTCACACCTTCCTGAATTGAACGTCGAGGATCGTCTTCAAACCAAAAGTTAACGCGAAAAGAAAAATAACAAGAACAAACACAAAATATTTTTCTTCGGTTCGGTTAAACAAAACACTTTCAACGACAAGTTAAACGTGACGATCAACAACCACAAGTTGTTGTGCAGTGTATCTTTGTGTATTATTCGCAAACAGCATCGAAATGATGGCATCACACCTGGAGTCGGCCATTGATATAACCACGATACGGGATGAGGATCTCCTCCGGAAGATGGTAAGTGGGCAAATATTTAAAGAGATAAACATTTTAAGAGGTACGCGTACTTGCTTGAGATCGGTAAGAAGTGCAATTGCACTGACGGCTGTTCAATAATTTAAGAGTTCACCTGGGTGTGTCGTAGATGAATAATGATGTCCATAATGATAGTTATATTGATGACACATAATGGCACGAATCAACAAATTTCATAAAACCATGAATAAACTACGAAAAAAAACAAAAAAAAAAACAAATCATGGGAAATTATGAATTTTGAATCTATCTTCACACTTTACCGCGATGTTTTTCTACCAACTTCGCCGGAAGAGACCTGTTAAGCAATCAGTTCGATGAACATCGTGGCGTCGGAATTTTGCCGGGCGCCACACACAGCGCCAATCGTTTTACATTAGCGAGATGATGCTGAGCCTCCGAACACTCAAATGAGTATTCAAATTTGCAGCCAATCACGAAAATAACGTGCCCTCACAAACCCCTGGCCGTGTTAAGGCTAATTCAATTCAACACCGTAGGGATTGATTACTAGGCGGCGCTAAAGATGACGCCGTCGATAATAATCGGTGACATGAAGTTCATAACCATATATAACCACAGTTTGTGAGCTAACATAAAAAGCTGGAAGTTATTGCGCATACTTCCAAGTAGTGCACGCGCAGGTACGACAGGAGAAGGTCGTCCCTGATGAGTGCTTTGAGTTCGCCGTGAACAACAGACGACAGACGGCACATTCGACGACTAGCGACGAAGGTGCGTAGAAGGTGAACAATACTCCCTATATGGTAGTAGCTGGAACTGGTTCCGAGAGCAGGGGATCGGATGCCGAAGAACCAATTGTATTGTACTTTCGTGCAGTGATTATTTTTACATTGTTGTGGTTTTGTCGATAGCATAAGAGGAATTGAAATTAGAAATAGAATGGATATATTTTGTCAGATGTGTAGAAGATTATTTAACTTATCGTTTTTATTCTTCAGCTACGGTGCAATCTAAAAAAATGCAAGATATATCCTACCTTCTTCATTCACAGTTAAATTTAATTCTGTAGCGTTCGTTGAAATTTACATCGAAAGAGTGATCGTGAGCGCACCCTAGCATGGATAATGATTACAATTACGTATTAAACATTGGTTGATATCTAGCATGAAGAAATGAAATTTGAGGAAGTAAATATGGGTTTATAGTGGCTCATATAAACGACAATTGTGAATGTACGAAGAACATTCAGTAGAAATAAACTCAAAAATATCGATAGAAAATAATTGTGACTTTGTTTTCGGGATTCTGGATAAACTGTAGTCAATTAGTTTTTCAATAAATCATATTGAAAAATCATTAATCATTAATCATTTCATTATCGAGATATGACGAATTTACACACATCAAGTGCTCAGCATATATGAAAGTCCACTATTTAAAGGGGATGATCATGAATAATGCGAGTAGCAAAATTATGTCAATGTTTAAATAGCCATAACAAAAATACAACTACTTTATTTTTAACTAATTGCAATACTTTGGGCTGAATAGCAGACTCGGAAGATATTCTAGATTTTCGGAGCTATGTTAAAAGCTCAGATTGCAGTGAAAGGTTGTGTGTGTAAAGTTATTAGTCATTTGAGCAACTCTGCATACTTGTTAGCTAAAAACGATTAAACTACTTTTTGAAAAGTTTTTCTCTTATTTTTTTACACAAATTTGTAGCTCAAAAACTATAATACCTACACAATTTTGGTCAAAGAATGAAATGTAGGAAATTGTTTAAATTTTCATAAAAAATACCAATATTTTTTAGAAATTACACTAAAAAGATAAAAAAAAATAAAATGCCTAAAGTAACAGTACCCTTCTTCAAATGTATGGGAGACTTGTTGGTAGTTGTATGGACTATCCATAAAATTCTCGCTCAGAATTTAAAAAAATATGTTCTTGAGAAAACAAATTAATTTCCAAAATAGAAGGGTTGGCTTCACCTTCTAGTTGGATTTTTTCATCATTATTTTTCAACTCAACCCAAACAGCATCATAACAAAGAAATATGAGCTATGTTTCTGGGTATTTTTTTATGCTCCGATATAACGTACAAATCGTAACAACGCACAATGGTCCAGGAGATGAGCTTGACAGTTATTCTCTAGACAAAAATGGTCTTAGACAAAGTTGTTAAATATGATAGAGCGCTCATTTTTATGTTATCAAAAATAGGGTGACCAAAATTGTCGATGAAATGAAAAATCTGACTTTCTTATCTTTATAGATAGAGATAAACATAGTTCAACATTGTTGTAGCCCCAGTTATTTTAAACAACTTTGTAGATTTTTTCTATCTTTTAAAATAATCTATTTAACGCTTTTTTCTAAGTTGCATTAGGGTGACCATGAAGAAACGTGTTTTTTCTGCTTTATCTTTCCTATTTCAAATTCTACATCAAAACTGTCTTCGTACGACTTTTAGAGCTTATCGATACCAACATTTTGCGATACAGAACTTGTCTATATCTTAATCCTACTCAAAGTTATTGATGGTTTTTTACCCAATAACTCGTGATTTCAATTTTAATTTACTCAAATACAAAAAATAACATAGTTTTGAAAATCACACATCATGTAGAGTTAAATATGCTCTTTCAAATTCCGCCAACAAACTTTATTTACGTTTGCCCCAGAAAGCATGACAATCAAATGAAAAGAGCGTGTTTTTTTGGGAATAAATATCAATAATTTTGAGTAAAGTTGAGCTATTGACAAGTTCTGCATCGAAAAATGTTTGTATTAGTAAGCTCTAGAAGTCTTTCGAAGACGCGCACATTTGTAAGTGTTTTTCGGGAGACTGTTTCCCATCAAATGAATATGATGATGTTCAAATTCCATGTTTTTGATTAAACACGAACATACTTTACGCTAGTGTTGAATGTTTATCCCAAACACGTCCAATGATACACAAACATGTTTAAATCACACGCGTTTCTCACATCATAAACAAACATGGTGTTTATTACAAAACCATCCCAAACCCAAACCCATCATGTACAAAACCAAACCGTACCACCCGTTGTCGGAGTATTCATTGCTCTTCGTTTCTTTTCATGCACGGAAAGGAATTATTCATCCTAAAACATTCCTTTGTAGAATACTTTTTCACAGAAACTAGCTTGAAATTTAGTTCGCATTGCAAACATTGCATGAACCCAGAGGCTATGAGCTCATGCGCATTTTGCAAGTCTGATTAAATATTCCTTGGTTTTCTCCCGGCGGTCAACGATTCGATAACACTGAAGAAATTCGTGAAGCAGTTACATCGTACTTCAAAAAGATGGACGCTACGCACTTCGCGCTCGGAATAGTAAAGCTTGTGCAACGCTATGAAAAATACCACGAACGTTACGACGATAATGTAGAAAAATAGAAAATAAAACGTAGATTACGAAAATCATCTTGTTTTTTTTTGTTCTAACTTTATTTTTCCGCGATTTCTTAGACACTGAAACTTATTTTTTGAAAGACCCTTGTTCGGGAACTACTTGCCCAACACGGCAAGTCACTCCGATATAATTTTGTTCTCACTACGACGGTTTGGTTTAATAAAAGTTTTGGACTAGCGTAGAAAAATCGTGTTGTTGGTTTGCTGGTCTAGTAACTAATGATTCATTTTTCGAAAAGAAAATTGTGTTCGAACAAAAGTGTATATACAAACGCCACGTCGGCATGGTAACGAGTGAATCTGAAGGCTGGTATGCACTAGGTATGTATTATAATGTGATGTGTTCTCTTTTTCTTGTCTGTTTTGTATTTTGTATAGATATAATTTCTAAATCAATAAGTGTTCAGGCGGCTACAATGGATTATCCCTAAACAACTCTCGTGCATACGTATTTAATACATAAAAGAGAGAAACGAATTCATTTTTTGGGGGAGTTACTTCAATATGCAATGAAGTCCATTTGACGGGGAAGACTGAAGTGAATCGTGGCCAAGAAAATCAAGAAAATATTCGCGCTTTCGCAACTCTGCCAAATGTTTTCGAAAATCACATTTCCAGGATGGAGTATTTTGGCTAAAAACAGGAAGTGGGTTATATCTATGGTATAACCGCAAGGGTGACGTAGGACTATCGTTGATTTAGAGATCATTTGTTTGAAGTTGAATCTAAATCCATTCTGAATGAATGAATAAATGAATATTTGGGAGACATCGAAAACGAGAGCGTTACGTTGGAGGCACAAGGTTTTATGCATCCAATATAGGATACGAAAAACCTTGTTCTGAAGAATAATCTTCAGAAGCTAACCTGCTAACTGTACTTGATTGACAAATCACAAACCCAAATGTATTATATGGATATTTTATGGATAGAAAACATTAAAATAAACTCTTTCACAAGAATGTAATTTTAAATTCCCAGAGGTACTGGCAGATTATTTTCAGTAACGATTAGATATTCCCACATTTTCCTCGATACTGGAAGCCCACCAGTGGTTAATACTAACTCGATAACCACCTGTTAATAGTACTTGATTGAAACATATTTGGTCACAGTGTTACATGAATAGAAAACATTCAAATAAACTCTTTCACATGAATGTATTTTTAAATTCCCAGAGGTACTGGCAGATTATTTTCAGTAACGATTAGATATTCCCACATTTTCCTCGATACTGGAAGCCCACCAGTGGTTAATACTAAATCGATAACCACCTGTTAATAGTACTTGATTGAAACATATTTGGTCACAGTGTTACATGAATAGAAAACATTCAAATAAACTCTTTCACATGAATGTATTTTTAAATTCCCAGAGGAACTGGCTGATTATTTCCCAGCAATGATTAGATCTTTCCGGAACTTTCTCGATGCTGAATGGCATCCAAACGGAAAGAATTCTGCGCGTGTATGTGTCGATCCTTCGCCGTCCACCTTCTCCAGCACGTTAGGCAACGATGTTGTCTTGTCGATGTCCTCACGAAAAATGAATGTGTCTCACCACCAGAATATCGTTTAAGTATGCTTTTTGTGTGTGAATCGAGAGAAGGTGTGGTTTACGATGGCAATTTGGAAGGCAAACTAGAGGGGAATGAACTCTCTGAGCTCGGAACTTTCGGCGACAGAGCAAGAATCGATTGCGGGCGCATACAATATTGGATACGGAAATATCCTACTGATGGGGAAGAATAATCTTCAGAAGCTATCCTGTTAATTGCGATTGATTGAAAAATCACAAAACCAAATGTATTTGGTCAGTGTTACATGGATAGAAAACATTCAAATAAACTCTTTCACATGAATGTATTTTTAAATTCCCAGAGGTACTGGCAGATTATTTTCAGTAACGATTAGATATTCCCACATTTTCCTCGATACTGGAAGCCCACCAGTGGTTAATACTAATTCGATAACCACCTGTTAATAGCACTTGATTGAAAAATATTTGGTCACAGTGTTACATGGAAAGAAAACATTCAAATAAACTCTTTCACATGAATGTATTTTTAAATTCCCAGAGGAACTGGCAGATTATTTTCCGGATCTTTCTCGATGCTGAATGGCATCCAAACGGAAAGAATTCCGCGCGAGTATGTATGTGTGTGTGTGTGTAGCGGCTGCTTCGAGATCTTCCCGGGGAACCGTTTGTGGCATCACTCTCCTCCTGATGGATTCATGTCTAGCCTAAGGTGCACAAACAGGCCCGGTGACACCGTTCATCAGCGCTTTCATGATAAACGAAGAGCTTCACCACAACAGCGACAACATGCTCCAATCGCTGTTCAATTAGAACTGAGTGGATTTCCGAGCGGCGCTCGCTTATATACCGATTGGTGATTTCAATAGCCTGTTTTGAAAGCAATTTAAAACTATTGAAACAAGTTTTTGGATCAAAAAGTAACAAGTATAGAACGCGTAGACATTTTATCTTTCGAATGAAGTGTTTATCATACCATTTCGTTCAGTTGTTTAGGAGCTATTAACGCTCAAAATCTCGGTCTCCGGCGTAACGCTTTCGTTTTCGAAACTTTGATTTTACACCCCAGTATAGAAATGAAAGACGTAGTCCTACGTCAAAATGAAATCACACCCCAAATATGAAGGGAAAAAGAATGGATTGCATCAGCGCATTTTTTACAAATCGTTTCTATTTCTCTGTACCGGACTTTATCCACTAGTGTCGCAGACGTTAAAGTTTGAGTTTTTTGAAAACCAAAAAATCACCCCAAAATTTGGCAAAAAATTGACGAAAATTTTAAATGGAAAAACGACCAAGTGCCAAAAAAATAAGTTGTAAGAAATTTTTTTTTTAAATTCACTTTCGATGATTTTTTGGTTTTTAAAAAACACAAATTTTGAAATGAAATCCGACTGAGATGATATTTTGCACTTTTTTATCAATACCTTCAAACATTCACGTTTTTCTTGCTAAGCAAACGTTCATTGGTCCAATCGCAGAACTTTTGATTGATTGTTCTTCTAATTGACCCTTTACAATTTCCTTTTATTATAAATTTCCTAGTACAGGGCGGACTCGATAATATACAGTTTTTGATTTCTTTTCACCGTATATAATCAAATCCTGTATATAATCGAGTCAACAAAATTTTTTTTTAATTCGTTTTTTCGCATGTGTTTTTGGTTTTTTCTAAAATAAAAGAGGAATTTGATTTTTGATTCATCCCCTTAAAGTCAGAAAACACCTTCCTCACATAAAAAGTTGATTAATTCTCTCAGGAGGTGATAGACGTTCATATTTGATGAAAAAAATCCTCCTACGCATATGTTCAAATTTCAACAATGAGACAGTTGTAGAACTTTTATTTTGTTTCGGACTCTGTTGCCTCAAACTGGCTCTACATTAACCCCCCTATACTCGCGTGCAAAATCATAACACGTATACTCTCGCACGGTGTCACAGACCGAAAATTAAACTTCTCTGTAATGTTGCCATTGTGTATTTTTCAGGCTTTATTGGCATTTATTTGTAGAAGAGGATATGATTGAATGGAAAAACTCCTAAAACTATATTTTCTTCGTCTTTATTATGTTTTAATAGTCATCTAATTCAGCCTCATCAAAACAGAGTAACTTTTGATACTCCAATACAAATAACGAAATTCGAATTTTTCACTGTTATTAATTAGAAGTAAGCAACTGAATATAATTCATGGAAGTATAAAGAGTTATAAAATAATAGAAAAACGTATTAATCGATTGTGGTTTCATTGGAGTAAGAATCGGAACATAGCATAACTGCATGCTCGAAGTAAACATATTTTTCACATTTCATGCAGTTGTTGCATGTTTTTCGGTTTTTTTTTATCAAAGAGAAAAATGTATAACGTATTCTAGATAATTACCAGATGATAATGGTTCTGGAATATAAAGTTTGCATATTTATAATATTTATTGTCTCTTAATTCTTAGTAAACTAAGAATTAATGCAATTCCTCCACAAGTGAAATTCTTTCACAAGTGTGTATATGTATGACCATTATGTTTAGCAAATAACTATACGAAAGTCAAACATTCATATTTTGCTTTTGAACGTATGAATCTAACGACCAATAGTTAATATATGGATCCGTTCAACACAGTTACAAAAGGGACTGAAATTTAATAAGAATAGTCTGGTCATTATCTTATGCATTATATTCAATAAATATTCCACGCCGCTAACATTAATTTATACATTTCATCCAACAATATTCTAGAATATGAAAAATGGCACTTGTACAAAAAAGTTACTCCTATACTCGCGTCGGTGTGTCAGACCGAAAGTGTTAAAAAAGTGGCACACGTCCCCTTTGTACCAACACATGCGATACGCTAAACGATGACGAACGACGAATAACGAAGCTAGAGAGAATCGCAAAGTCGTAGTGTTGATATTTTCTGAGAAATGAACGAATTATTGATTTCTCGTTCTGACAGACCAATGTGCGAGTATAGGAGTGTTAAAAGATACGCTACGGAAGACGATTCTAATGCTTTTACAGTACTATCCATCTACCAGGTCGAGTACACCAGTGATCAGATAATGTGAAAGCCATGATCAAAACAAAAGTGTATGAGTCTATCATTCACCGACAAATTCGGGGAAGCCCTGTAGATCTACTATGGAGCTTGCTTTCGCGGATAATTGGGGTTCCACTGTATTTGTAACATAAGAAAATTTAGTACAGGATATAGTAGAGGAACAACTAAATTAGTACAGGATATAGTAGAGGAACAACTAAATCATTCGTTCGATAACTCGCAAGTAGATCGGATAGGTTTTCGAAACGATCCAACAAAGGTGTTTTTTTCCACATCGAATCAGACTGTGTTTTTTTTCATCGGTTGCGCTTGCGAGTAGAGCGAAGCTCAAAGTGGTGCGCGACCGAGACGCAGAGGATACAATTCATACAGATTCATCACACACGCCACACAGCAGCGGCAAGTATAAGTTTATTTTTCTTTTGTCCTCCTATCATTCCTTCTACCATCTGTGCACGATTTACACCATTGTTCATCTGTGTGTTTACCAAATCGGCAAACGTTGGCATTAGGGGTGTCTATTTTTTCTTGGTTACATTACCGTTGAAATTTTATTGGAACTTTTTTTCATTTTAGAATTTTATATAAATAAAATAAATTAATATAAATATTATCCGCAGCATAACCTTATAATATTTTTTTTTACTTATTCATTTTGATAATTATTATTTTCTGTTCATATCGAACAGTTGGCCGATTTTTTTTAATATGGCTGAGGGCGGAAAGGACCCCCCGTTGACGCAATTGAATATTTCTGATACCGAACCTCCTCCTGAAGAGCAGGAGGATGAAGCAGAAATTGAGGTAGAAAATTCTGTTTACGAAGTTGATAGTTCCGAAGATGAGGAAATCGACGAGAAACAGGATTTTCGTCCTAAAGAATACCCTGAAGGCTCCAAAGGCCCATTCATTGTGTACTTTAGACGAAAATCCAAACCTCTCAATGTCATTCGCATCTCGAAGGAACTAACTCAACATTTTTCTGACGTTACCGAAATTACACGGATGGGGCCAGACAAACTACGAGTTGTCGTCTCAAGCAGGACCCAAGCGAACAAAATAACGCGCTGCGACCTCTTTGCGATTGAGTATCGTGTATACGTACCCTGTTGCAACGTCGAAATAGACGGCGTAATAACCGAAAAGGGTTTGACCCGAAAAGAGATAATTGATGGTGTCGGTCGCTTCAAGAACTCCACACTAAAAACTGTGAAGATTCTTGCATGCGATCGACTGAAATCTGTGTCACATAAAAATGACAAAAGAATTCTCAATCGGACAAACTCTTTTCGTGTGACTTTTGAGGGTTCCGCCCTTCCAAATTACGTTGCAATAGGGGCACTTCGTTTACCTGTTCGATTGTTTGTACCCCGGGTAATGAAATGCAACAAATGTATGCAACTCGGTCACACGGCCGCCTATTGTTGCAATAAAAAACGTTGCGCAGATTGTGGAGAGAGCCATGATGAGAATCCTTGCGCGAAAGAGCACAAGTGTCTTCATTGCGGCGGGACTCCTCATGATCTTATTCAATGCCCGGTGTACAAACAACGAGGGGAAAAACTCAAGCGTTCCTTAAAGGAACGTTCCAAGCGGACTTTTGCAGAAATGCTTAAGAGTTCCGTGCCAACGACACAGGACAATCCCTACTCCATTCTGCAGAACGACGAGCCTGTTGCTGACGCTCCCAATGCCGGATGTTCCGGTACATCGCAGGGTGCCATCAGGAAAAGAAAAATTACTTCTTTTCCATCACTCCCCAGAAAGAATACCGAAACTTCCCAAGTTGGAATGAAGCCTCGAACTGAACGTGCTGAGAATAGGCCGAAGCAAGTACCTCCCGGTTTACGTGGTCATGCTACCAACCAGGGGTCCTCAGCACTTCCCGGAACAACAACGAACACGTCTGTTCCATTTTCGCGGTCGAAGCAACAGCCACTACCTGGCCTGCTTGCGCTTTCAGACCTTGTGGATAACATTTTAAATGCTTTAAATATAAATGATCCTCTTAAAAGCATAGTATTATGTTTGCTTCCGGTTGTGAGAACATTTTTGAAAGAAAAATGTGGCTTTTTAGCAGCGTTCATTTCCCTCGATGCCTAATTCAGCACAAGAGGTCAAGGATTTGACCACTGTGACTCCTTCTATAGAGTCACTATCCCATCGATTACAGGCATTGAAGTTGTCGCTTGCCAGATACAAATCAATGGCAAAGAACTCTGCATTGCTTCGATATATATTCCTCCCAGAACTACGGTAGGCCGCCATCAGTTCTTTGATATTATCGAGGCATTGCCGGAGTCGCGGTTAATCTTAGGTGACTTCAACTCCCATGGAACAGCATGGGGGTCACTCTACGATGACAACCGTGCCACGTTGATTTATGATCTGTGCGACAACTTCAACATGACAGTTTTAAATACTGGGGAAGCAACTAGGATAGCCAACCCTCCTGCACGGGCAAGCATGCTAGACATATCTCTCTGCTCTTCTTCATTATCCCTGGATTGCACATGGAAGGTAATCCAAGATCCCCACGGTAGTGATCACCTACCAATAATTTTATCGATCGCCAATGAATCAAAATCTAGTGAGTCAGTCGATATTGCGTATGACCTCACGAAGAATATTGACTGGAGAAAATTTGCAGTATTAATATCTGAAGCAATCATTTCGATGCATGAACTTCCTCCCCTTGAAGAGTATAATTTTATATCAAGTTTGATTTACGATAGCGCACTTCAAGCTCAAAAGAAACGTGTACCGGCTACCACTTTCCGACGTCGTCCTCCATCACTTTGGTGGGACAAGGAATGTTCAAAGGTCTACCTTGAAAAATCGTCCGCTTTCAAAAAATTCAGGAAAACTGGATTAGTGGAATGGTTTCGAAAGTACCAAGCTCTAGAAGCCAAACTAAAAGGTCTGATTAAAGCAAAAAAGCGTGGATATTGGCGGAAATTCGTCAATGGTTTGACAAGGGAGACCGCTATGAGTACTCTTTGGAATACGGCTAGGAGAATGCGTGGCTGGAACCATACCAATGAAAGCGAGGAATACTCTGACCGATGGATTTTCAAATTTGCAAGGAAGGTTTGTCCCGATTCTGTTCCTGCACAAAGCGTCGTACGCGATATTCCGCTCCAATGCGATTATGAGAATTTTTCGATGGTAGAATTCTCAATTGCCCTCCTCTCATGTAACAATTCAGCTCCGGGGTCGGACAAGATTAAATTCAACTTGTTGAAAAATCTTCCCGACTTGGCAAAACAGCGTTTGCTGAACTTGTTCAACAAGTTTCTGGAGCTTAATATTGTCCCGCATGACTGGAGACAAGTGAGAGTGATAGCCATACGAAAACCCAACAAGCCGGCTTGCGATCACAACTCGTATAGGCCGATTGCAATGTTATCCTGTATTCGCAAATTGTTAGAGAAAATTATTCTACTTCGTTTAGACAAGTGGGTCGAAACGAACAATTTGCTGTCAAATACGTTTGGCTTCCGCCGAGGTAAAGGGACGAATGATTGTCTCGCGCTGCTATCTTCTGAAATCCAAATCGCATTTGCTCGCAAAGAACAAATGGCTTCCGTTTTTCTCGATATCAAAGGGGCATTTGATTCAGTTTCCATGGAAATTCTCTCAGAGAAGCTTCATAATCGTGGACTTTCACCAATTCTGAATAATTTCCTGTACAATTTACTGTCAGAAAAGCACATGAATTTCTCTCATGGCAACTCAAAATCTTCTCGTTACAGTTTTATGGGCCTACCGCAAGGCTCCTGCCTAAGCCCCCTCTTGTACAGTTTTTACGTCAATGATATGGATGATTGTCTAACTAGAGACTGCACGCTGAGACAACTTGCAGACGATGGAGTTATTTCCATCACGGGTACTAATCCCGTCGCTCTGCAAAAGTCGTTGCAAGATACCATGAACAATCTGTTCACGTGGGCCCTCAAGCTGGGTATCGAATTCTCTACGGAGAAAACTGAAATGGTCGTTTTTTCTAGGAAGCACGAACCCTCGCAATTCCAGCTTCACCTATCCGGCAAAACGATCCAACACTCTATGTTTTTCAAATACCTGGGTGTATATTTTGATTCTAAGTGTACCTGGGGGAGACACATTGCGTATTTGAAACAGAAATGCCAGCAAAGAATCAATTTTCTCCAAACAATTACCGGAACATGGTGGGGTGCCCATCCAGGAGACCTCATTCAGTTGTACAAAACAACGATATTGTCAGTGTTAGAATATGGCAGTTTTTGCTTCCGATCAGCTGCCAGGATTCATATTCTCAAGCTGGAGAGAATACAATATCGTTGTCTGCGTATAGCCATGGGGTGTTTGCATTCGACACATACGATGAGTCTCGAAGTTTTGGCAGGAGTACCCCCGCTTACTCTTCGGTTCACAGAATTATCCTACAGATTTCTCATCCGTTGCAAGATCATGAATCCATTGGTGATTGATAACTTCGAAAATCTACTCCAGCTGACTCCTCAGTCAAGTTTTATGTCTTTATACCATGAGTACCTTACCCACGACGTGCACCCTTCACCAGGCATCTCCAACCAAGTTTGCTTCCCATACTTTTGCAATTCCTCTGTCATTTTTGATCTGTCCATGCGACAAAAAATCCATGGAATACCAGATCACCTACGCTCCAATGTTATTCCGTCGATATTTTCGGCAGAATATGGGAAAGTTAGATCTGATAAAATGTTCTTTACTGACGGTTCATTCATAAACGGGTCCACTGGCTTCGGCATCTTCAATGAAAATTCCAGTGCCTCTTTCAAACTCAAAGATCCTTGTTCCGTGTATGTCGCAGAAATGGGTGCGATATACTATGCTCTAGGGATCATTGAAACACTGCCCATCGACCATTATTTTATTTTTTCAGACAGTCTCAGCTCAATAGAGGCAATCCGCTCAATGAAAGTTGATAAACGCTCATCTTATTTCCTAACAAGAATAAGACATCTATTGAGTGTTTTGGTCGAAAAATTACTCAAGATTACCTTAGCATGGGTTCCCTCTCATTGCTCGATTCCGGGGAATGAGAAAGCGGACTCGCTAGCTAAGGTGGGCGCTTCAGAAGGCACACTTTTTGAAAGGCAAATTGCCTATAATGAATTTTTTCACATTCCTCGTCAGGACACACTCGTTAGTTGGCAGCGCATGTGGAGTGAAGATGAGTTCGGTCGTTGGTTACACACGATTATCCCTAAGGTCGACGAGTGCATGGTTTAAGGGATTGAATGTAGGTCGTGATTTCATTCGCGTGATATCTCGGCTTATGTCCAATCACTACAACCTAAACGCGCATCTCTATCGCATTGGGCTCGCAGCAAACAATCTTTGTGATTGTGGCGATGGCTACCACGACATCGAGCATGTTGTCTGGTCGTGTATCCGGTTCCATGCTGCTCGCTCTCAGCTCTCTAGAGCACTGAGAGCAAAAGGCAGACAATCGGATATCCCCGTCCGGGATATCTTAGGTAGCCGGGATCCTGATCTTCTGCTTCATCTATACCTGTTCCTCAGAAACGCCGATGTCAACGTTTAATGATGTTTCCTTCGTTGTGTCCCCGTTTCATATCCCTCCTAGCGATCGATAAACTTTTACTTAGTCGCAGCAATACATACACATACTCTTTACAGATGCACGGGCCAAAGGTTGTGCAGTCCACTGATCATTCAACAATAGCCAAAGGTTGTACCGCTCATGACAACTCTACACGAACTGATGATTGCGCCGGCTAGTGACCATTCTATCCTGGATTCCTCGAGTCGAGAAAGACGCACCACGCTAGATATGGGGTACAGATTAGGGAGCGTTGCTGATTAATGGTCAGCTGCATCCCAATAGGAAGTAGCCCGTGTCGGGCACACGTATAGAGCATCGAAGACTGCAACATACCAATTATGAGAACACTTGTAATACTAACCTCGAGCCAACCGCGAGTAATCGGTTACATATTACTAACATAGTTGTAAGACAAAATATGTCAAAATATTGGACTCCCGGCCCCGTCAGGCTAACGCCACATGTGCCTTAATAAAAAATATATTTTGGGAAAAAAAAACTAAATTAGTGGATTTTAATAACATTTCGGAAGTGAAAAACTTAAAAGTTAATAATTTTTAATGTGTTATTATTAATTTTATTCAATAATTTATATTGAACTAGATTGTATCTATCAATTAAATTTAAGCTCTCTAACCGCTCTACAAATTGTTCTTTGACACCCAACTTCTTTTACCCTCTTGAAATAAGTCATATTTGAAATATAAAAAAAAACATTTTTTTTCAAACTGTATATAATCGAGTCCAAAATTGTATATAATCGAATCACATATAATCGAGTCTGTATATAATCGAGTCCGACCTGTACTTCTACCAAAATTCGTCATTGTAATATCAAATTATTTTCAGACCAAATTCTGGTTCAAGATTTTCCAATCACTTGCAAATAACATGTTTCTCCCTTACATGGAATACATATTTGATACAGAAAATATAATAAAATTATGACATCTTAGATATGACGATTCCTTACTCGAGTTTCGTGCTTACCCCTTTGCCTGACAACCTCCTCTTAATAAGAGGGGAGGAGTGTCAAAACACCATAGAAACGTATCGTGCTCTCTAAAACCTCCACATGACAAATTTCATTCCGTTTGCTTAATTAGTTGTTATGCAGAAATTTTTGTTTCATTTGTATGACAGCCCCCCTTAGAGAGGGGGGAGGAGTGTCGTACCACAATAGAAACATTTCTTGCCTCTTAAAACTTCCACCTCCAAATTTGGTTCCGTTTGCTTGCTTAGTTCTTGAGTTTTGCAGGAATTTGTTTTTATTTTGTATGTTATTGGTGCTCTAATGAGCACAACCTCAAATGTTTTTTGTTCCCAAAAATGTGTCTTCCCATGGTTATTCAGGTTATGGATATATGGTTGGCTGCATCTCATGCTGAATCCGGTATCAGTATAACATTTATTTCTCCATAAGCGTATGGATCGTTGACATCACCCTCAGGAAGGTAACTCATCGTTACGTGAGAACCACATGCTGCAGCAAATTGCGACCCAGATTTTTGTTAAGTGCACAAAAAATGCCTTAGCATTGTGAGGCTTGTAGTACTCTATGTCGGAGTTCTATCGCATCTATCTATTTGGTGGGTAATAACTTCTTACAGCAGGTATATCGAATGAGTTTGTTTAATTAAATGTACTCAAACTCATATGTGAAAGGATTATACGAAATGATTCTGGGAAGTGCGAAAAAGTAGAGAATATCTGCAATAGAACCATAGTGCTGTTTCCACATTGATTATGGAATCTAAATCATCCAGAATGTTTTACTTACTACTTATTTTGAATGATACGAAAGTTATCTTGAGCTTTCCTGCTTCCAGCTGCCTATACAAAAAAGTACTGCAAAAGTACCAGAAATATTTCTTGATAGTAGAGTTTTTGATGACGATTATAATCACAATAAGAATTTCATGAAAGCTTACCATAATCAATTTACGATTCATGTGATTTTCAGATATAGTGGTAACTTTTTTTTCCAAGGGTCCACAATATAATCCACTGGTGGTGAAGATTATGAAAGGGTTCTCAAACAACAACAAAATCTTCAGAAAAACTACGAATATTCAGAGTAAAAATAACCATTATTCTTCCCGTCAGATGGCATAATAGAGGCAAGTGACTACATAGGTTCTCATTCTCTTCACTCAATCTCGTCTAGGAAAAGAAGAAAAACAAGCAGTGAAGCAGTGTATAATTGAACGCTTGCCGCTACCATATGAGGCAGATGTGAGTTCCAGCGAAAAACAACAGCGCGCTATAACGCGAGATGATGTGTGGGCGCTCGAAGCATTTAGCGAAACTACACAAAGAGTCAACCACTGGGCGGACGGCTTCAAAAAAGGAAATCACCTTACGACTATAAATACTGCATTGAAGACTGAACAATAAATTTGTTCGCCCTGGCGGGTATTAGATTCTCTGCGGACGGTATGGTTCGAGGGTAGCTCTACTTTCTTTGCCGCCAGAAAGGAAGTGAAATGGGTTTGACAGGATGTCGTTGTTCGGGCGTCAGAAACCATAAATTCGTTCCAAGCGAACAAGTTTCCATAAAAATGGAATGATTTACGATTTCACGATGAAATCATCGGCTGTATGTCATCGTCGGGTGATTCGGGCTCGGTGGATACTTTTGGTCCATTTGTGTCGGCAGAAGTTCTCTTGTATGAATAATATGATTACCATCGTCCGAAAACCAAAACATTTAGCAAACATGGAGTTCATTTCACAATGTAGAACTCATTCCACCTGCACCACCGTCTCAGCATGACATGGTTAATGTCGTACACGCGCAATAAATTTCCCCAGTCGACGGCCGACAGACAGATCCTACGCTCGACCATCACTATCAGTTCTAGGGTTCCCAGTATGGAGTGTGTGATATATTGACGAAGGCACCTTCTTGCCGGCCAGTTCTGTGGTCGAACTAAAATGCACCGTTTCGCGCGAAACTGCAACGTTCGTTGTCTACTGTCTCCGGGTCGTGTGGGAGTTACAGGTGTCTACGCGTCGCCAGCCAGCGTCACTGGTTATTTTAAACCAATTGCGTCAGGTTTGCAATGGCCTACGAGTTTGGGGGAAGACGCTGACACAATTTTTCGAACACTCCTCAATATACACAGTACAACACCATTGAGCTATTGGAAGTCGTACTTTGGTTGGAACAAAACTGGGACTTGAATAAATGCGGGCATGGACCATTTTCGATGCTTCTATGCTCATCAATGTCACATTCGCATGGGATTAAACCGTCTTGTGTGACGAAAGCTTCTGCCTTGGTTCCGTTTTGTCCAAACAACTTTCTCGTAGTGGTTTATAGTTTATTATGGCAGACAGGAAAGTAGCCATTCACAATCCGGAGCGACAAGTTGTCCATCTTAGATGTCTTTGACGCTCGTTCGTTGACTATGCGTCGTCAATCTTGTTTCCTGAGACAGATTGCCTGCGCGCAAAACTTCAATAAGTGAAACGGTGAATAGAAAAAACTCAAAGCTGAAAATCGAATTAGTGATAAATATTAGATACATATGGATCAATTCAAATTGAGTGGAGTTGTGTTATTCCAACCTTCCAAAATATGACGGTTGCGGGGGAGGCCTGTTGGGGCGCATAGGTGTCCATATTCCATGGTAGACAAACTGTCACTCAGTCATGTTCTCGAAAGATTCGAATCAGCCACATTAGGAACCACAATGTTTTACGTGCCGGTACGTTATGATAGGCTCGAATATGTCTCAATAAACAGTAGGATTTTTTTCTCTTGCCTATTTTTGTTAACTTCCACTACTTGTTCCAAGTTCTCGAAATGGATATCTGTCGGTGAATGAAAACAGGTAGGGGTGATCGACAGAGGCATACAAAGCAATCACATTTTCTTCTATGTTTACTTCTATCCAAAATTATGGTGACCGGAATAAATCGCCACAGTAAACAACTGCAACAGAAACAACCGCTTAGAAAAAGTGTAGTAGGCTAGAAATATTTGGCGCGGGAAAAACATCATGTGCCTCACATTTCTATTATAAATTTATTCTCTTGTTCTCGTTTTTCGAAATTTATTCTGAGGACAATGTAATGGGGACGAAGTCCCCATTTGGCGAGGATAAGGAATCGAGGCGGCCCATGCCGCCAAGATGACGCAATCCGAGTCCACCGCCGACCCGCCGTCGGAAGCGGCGGTGTCTCGCACGCAAACCTGGGATCCACTGATTGCCCGGTTAGTTTGAAACATAGGATACGATCCTTTAGCAATGTCCGACCGAGCTCTAGCGAGCGTCGGACGGTATACGTCTGCCCGGGGCGTTACGTTTGCCTGGGGCGATACGTTTGCCCGGTTAATTCTTGTTTTGAAATACAATACCGCGCCACAATATTTATAGCCTACTACACATTTTATAAGCGGTGGTTTCTGTTGCAGTCGTTTTCTGTGGCGATTTATTCCGGGAACCCAAAATTATTATATCTTGTGTTTTTTTTTCAATTTATGTAAAAGATTAATAATTACAATTTAATGAATTAAAATTGTTATTGTCAGTCACATTCAATTGATCCGCGATTGCTTGTTGCTAAAGTGCTTGCAGTTCACTGTCTTCGAACTTTCTCGGAAGTTTTTCAGGTTCTTCGTTCTTCACGTCAAAATCTGAACCACTTAAAGCAAATTGCAATTTTCCATGAGCATGTTCACCGTAAGCTTCGACAAGTACTCGATGCAATCCGACATTGACGACATTGAACTTCATGGTGCATTTCCGTGAAGCAAAAATGGTAATGGCGTTTCGGGTGGAATAAACACGATGTTATAGTCCCAGTTATTTCAGACATCAACAAAGTTTTTTTTCTATCTCTTGAAACAACCGATATAACGTCCTTTTCCTAAGTTACGTTAGGGTCACCATGAAAAAAACTGTTTTTTGCTCTAACTTTTATATTTCAAATTCTACATACATTTGTTTTCGGAAGACTTTTAGAACTTACTAATACAAACATTTTGCGATACAGAACATGTCAATATCTCAACTTAACTCAAAGTTATTTATATTTCTTCCGAAAAAATACGCTCTCTTCAATTGTTTGTCATTCCTTCTGGGGCGAGCATAAACAAACTTTATTGGCGGCATTTAAAAGAGAATATTTCAATCGACATGATGTGTGATTTTCAACACTATGTTATTTTTTGTGTTTGAGTAAATTAAAATTGAAATCATGAGTTTTTGGGTAAGAAACATCAATAACTTTTGGTAGGATTAAGATAGTGACAAGTTCTGCATCGCAAAATGATGTAATAAGCTCTAAAAGTCGTATGAAGACAGTTTTGATGTAGAATTTGAAATATAAAAGTTAAAGCAAAGAAACCGTTTTTTCATGGTCACTCTAATGCAACTTAGAAAAAAAGCGCTAAATCGATTATATTGAAAGATAGAAAAGAGCTTTGTTGTAATTTTTTATTTAAATGACGGGGGCTAATAAGATATGTTTTTCTCGATCATGCAGTTATGGTATGTTCTGATTCTTACACCAATAAAACCACAATCGATTAATACGTTTTGATATCATTTTATAGCTCTTTATACTTTCATGAAATGAGGGGCTTAGAATGCAAGGGGTGTAAGTGACTTGATCGATTTCTCTTCATCAACTTTTTCTTTAATTAATAACTCAATTGCAAAAACGTTCCAATTTATGTTTGCTATAGAATCTGATAGGTGAGGTTCTGACCTATCTTTCACATTGTCAAATGCAGCTGGGAATGTATTTGAGGCTAAGCTATGACCAAAAGAGAGAGTCGATGTAGAGAAATCGATCAAATCACTTACACCCCTTTCATTTTAAGCCCCTCAAACATATTCAGTTGCTTTCTTTCGAAAAATTTCGTTTCTTTCGAATTTCGTTATTTGTTTTTTTTTATCTGTATTATAGTGACTTTCAACTCATTTGGCTGGTTCGTCACCTTTACTTCCATTTTTGGAAGAATGTCGGGAGTGAGAATTGAACTCGTGACCTTTAGCGTGAGAGGCATGGATGTTACCACTACGCCGGATCGCCTCCACCTCGTTATTTGTGTTGTAGTATCAAAAACTACTCTGTTATGAGGAGGCTGAATTAAATGACTATTAAAAGTGAATGCAAACGGAAAAAAAACATATCTTCTGGAGTTTTTCCATTCAATTACATCCTATTCTTCAAATAAATACCAAAGAAGCCTAAAAGATACACAATAGCAATATTACAGAGAAGCTCAACTTTCGGTCTGTGACACCGTGCGCGAGTATACGGGTTATGATTTTGCACGCGAGTACAGAAGGGTTAAAGGGTAAAGATTTTCCAAACAATTTACTGTCAGAGGATACGCCTACTACGACCGCTAATATACAATTTTTGTTCTCAAGTCAACAGGCCACATGACAGTCAACAGTTTCACATCCATGAATAGCGGAACCAGACGCACAGCAAGCAATACATTTTACTCATCAATTCATTTTCAAGACAACAAATCAGCAACAAGTCACCAAGATAGCTGTTACATCAAACAAGGAGCTGTGTGAGAATGCGAGAGAATGCATTTCAAACCTCTAATTTGCTTTTTACAAGGTACCTCTAAAGAAGAAGAACGCTCGCCATGCATACTCAATACAAAACAGTATGGCCAGCTTGTGTATTGCTCATGCGATAGCAATAATCCATCATGAACCAATCATCTTCAGGTGAATCTTTAAAACCACGCAAATCATCGACTTTTTACAAGTCCACCAAAACTTTATACTAAAGTTAGTTAGTTGTATAATTTTTATCCTTTCTAAAATAATATCCGAAGTGATAAACAGCGCGCGAGTAGAAATATTTTCGGTCGATTGATGCAAATATCTCTACGAACTATCGAGAAATGGCGAAGCTTAAATCGCAGTAGTTCCTATATCATTTCTTATCGCCCGTGCAACGATCGCTCTAGCATGTTATTCCATTCTTGTATCAAGCTGTGTGTGCATGACTCAGCATTAGGCTCGGTAGTTGGCTGTAGCGATCGATATCGATTTAGGCTCGTTGTATAGGTAACATT